>NC_077232.1:3551177-3626177 GCF_027887165.1 Monodelphis domestica
ACAGCCACCGGGCTGTGGCCAGACTGGTCCACAGAGGCCACTCGGTCACGGGCAGATGCTTCTGGACAAGGGCTGCTGAGTTATCGCTCCACACATGTGGCTCCTTGGGGGGCTCTAGGTGGGCCAATAAGCTGAAATCTTGGGGTTCGGTCTTTGATGGGCAGCAGCCACTCACCTGGCTGGTCACATTTCAGCTCTGCTCTCCTCCTCCTGGTAGGCCACCAAGACTTCCCTGAGCATGGGCAGAGGCCTCCCTCCTCCCTGGCCTCAGCTAGGCGCTTCTGTTACCTCTAGGGAAGGCAGGCCATGATGTGTCTGTCCCGCTCAATAATCTTGGGCTTCACAGCCAATCAGCCAGATTCCTGCAGGGGCACTGATCAGTCCCAAGGCAGCCAGTTCCTAGCCTCCTGTTGGGGTGCAGATGACTGGCTGCCCCAGGGCCAGGTCATCTGTCAAGGCCCGCCTCTTCTAGAGTCTGCTGGCCTTCCCTTGGCCTTCGGACGCTCTGAAGTCTCTCGAGTCCCCCCAAGCGTCACTAATGGCCACAGAGCGCCATGCACACCACCACAAGGGCCCAAGCTGTTTCTCAGGCAATGAGCACCCAGATGACACCTGCTTTGGGGAATGTGCCGGTGCTGTTTCTCTGGATGTCTACAGGAGTGCTCGGCCCTCTGCTGAGGATTAACTAGCCCAAGCTCTGGAGCATTCCAGCAAGCACATCTCGGGCTCCCGGATCCAAGCCTTGTGGCCGGCTGGGAAACTGTCCCGCCTCCCCATCCCCTGTTGCCCCTGGGGTCCCACGAAACCAATATGGCCGCCTCCAAAGATGCCAGATCCGAGCCAGTGTAGCCCCTCCACACGTGGGGATGTCTTCAGCGATGGAGGCGCATCGGAGCATCCCTCCAAGGCATTTCTTACAAGTCCACTGCGCACTACTTTGAGAATTATACCCCCCCCCAATCATGCATGTCCAGCCGGAGAACTGGAAGGGACCTGGGAGCCAGGGAGCCCCACCTCTCACTTTACAGGGGCTCCCTGACTGACTGAAGTGGCGAAGGAGGCTTTAGCGGAGCCTCATTAAAACCTTCGAAGGAGGAGCAAAGTTTTCGTTTTGTTTTGTTTTTGCCAAACCTTTCATTTCTTGGGGGAGGGGGGTATAGGAAACCGCCAGTGAGGAAACTCTCTGACCAATGAAGAGCAGAACCGTTTGGGGCACAGAGAACTGAAGAGACGTGGCCCGCCCTGCAGGGGCAGAGAGGCGGCATCCGAGCTCCGCAGGGCACATTCCCATCCCCTTGCCTGACTCTTGTCCTGCCACTGTGGAGCGGAAGCCAGAAATCAAGAAGGGGGAAATCGAGGGGCTGGATGAAGACCACCCGGAAGTTTCAGGGGACAAATGAAGCATGGGGCCACAGAGGACCTTCCCTTTTGATTGCTGATAAACGCATAAAGATGGCAGGCCGCTTCTGCCCTTCAGAGATCTGCAGATCTCCTGATAAACAACTCCTTCAACCCCAGGCCTTGCCCTGGCCACTCAGGCCCCAGCCCTCCCCCAAAGTGACCCCCCCCGAAGACACATGTCACCTGAAGTCCCTCCCAAAGTCACTGAAGTCACCGCCTCCAGGCCTCCCCCTCCCCCTAGGAGTCACCTGGCTCCTGCCCTCTGGTTCGCCCTCCCACTTTTTGTTACTTTAGGCAGGCCCACTGCCACTTGGGGGCTGCCAACCAGCCGTCCTTCTCCCAAATGGACCTTCAGGGGGTGCCTGTGCAGTTGTTCCGGTGGGAAATCCCTGGCAATCAGCATCGCTCTCCCCACAACACTGCCACCCCTTCAAAACTTAGGAGTGAAGAGACCAGAGACAGGGCAAAGGACCTACGTGCCCCCAAAGCTTGAGTGGTGAGGCCTGGAAAGCGAGGGGGTGCCCATCAGTTGGGGATGGGTGCCCAAGCTGTGCTATGCGGTGGTAATGGAACACTGTTGCACCATGAGAAGCGACACAAGAAAACCCACAAAGATATGAACTGACGCGAAGTGAAGTGAGCAGAACCAGGAGAACAAAGTATACAGTAACAGAAATCGTGTACACTGATCAGTTTTGAAGGACTAAACTGTTACCAGCAAAACAAGGCCCCAAGTTAACCCCAGGAGACTCACAAGAAGAAAAAATGTCATCCAAAGCCAAAGAGGGAAAGGAATCGGACTGCAGATAAAGCCTGCCATCTTTCCCTTTATTTCCTTCCTGAGGTTTTTTTAATTGTATCTGTGATCTGTGCCTCCTCTCATGGCAAGGAGATTATGGAAACAGGTATTGCCTGAAAGCACTGGGATGACCTCTGATAGACCATTTACTGCCTGGGGGAGGTGGGGGGAAGGGAGAAGACCCGGATGGCCAACCCTTAGAAAACCATTGTAGAAAAATGTTTCTAGGTGTAATTTTTTAAAAAAAAAGAAAAGTCAGAAAGAGGAAAAACCGGAGGATGACCGGTGATACTCCACTATTTCCTGGAAGACCCCAGCCCTGGTGTTGCTATGCAAGGCTCGGGCTCTCTTAGGAAGGCCCTTTTTGTCAGGAGGCAGCGCTTGGATTTCTCCTTTGCAGCTGCCAAAGTTCCTGGCCCATGCCCTACACTGGGCATGGATAGCCACAGTAATCGGTTAATCAATGTCTCTCTTCCAGTTCAAGATTTATTTGAATGAATGAGGTGCTCAGATTCCTCACCCATAGACTGAGGGGACTGGGATAACAGGGACACTTGAAGGACATTCTTCTAACTCCCAAATATCTCAATTTTATTATCTCCTAGAAAGGATGACACAGTATACAGAATGCAGGGGGCCTGGACTTGAGGAGGCCTGAGTTCAGATTCAGCCTCAGAAATGTATTAGCTGTGTGATCCTGTATGAGTCATTTAACCATTATTTGCCTCAGTTCCCTTAAAATTGTAAAATAGGATAATAATAGCACTTGCCTCCCTCCTTTTTCTCCTTTTCTTCCTCCTTCCTTCCCTCCCTCCTTCTTTACTCCTTTTTTCCTCCTTCCTTTCTCCCTCCCTCCCTCCCTTCCTTCTTCTTTCTTCCTTCCTTTCTCCCTCCTCCTTCCTTCCTTCTTTCCTCCCTCCCTCCTTCTTTCTTTCCTTCCTCCCTTCCTCTCTCCCTCCCTCCCTTCCTTTTTCCTTTCTTCCTCTCTCATTTCTTCCCTCCATCCCTCTCTGATTTCACCTTCCTCCTACATCAAACCACCCCTTTAGTGTTCCTAGGACAATGCAAGTTGGCCCAGTGGGAATTTTGCCTTCTCTGTGTCTGTGGGGGCTCATGAGCAGAAAGATGTCCTGACCGATGGCCATAAATGTCCTTGAAGGTATCCTGGAAGATGATTAAGAGAAGAGGCCTGGGGAAGCCCAGAGGTTGGCTCCCTAGTGCCCAAACAATCGAAATTGGCTGGGACCGAGATGGCGTTTATATGCAGTTGTATTTTTTCTATATCTTTCATGGGTTTGGGATGTTAAGAGTGTCATTCATTTGTTCATTCATACATTCATTCACTCATCGATGCATTCCTTCGGTGCTTCAACAATTCTCCAGCCCATGTACCTGGCCCCTGGTATGAACTGTCCCCCTCCCCCAACCCATCTTTCCAGAGCTTTCTGGACAGACACTGGCTTCCTGGCTTCCATCTCATAAAGTGTCTCCACATGTATATATTTGTAAAAGAAAAAAAATAACAATTTAAACTAATCCTGGGCTCGAAACTCTAAATTCTTTCTGTGTCTCTTTGGGCCAAATGGCGCTTGCCTTGCTCTTCAGGCCCCTTCTCCCTGGGCCTCTGAGGGTTCTGTTTAACCTTCCCTCCCGCAGGAGCTTCAGTCAGAGGGACACTTTGGAGACAAATCTCTTGACTGCAGAGAAGCCCATCCCGGCCTGTGGTTGCTGTGGCCCAACAAAAAGCCTCCCAGAGCTGGCTCGCCAATCGATGCCGGAATTGAGCTCTTGTTTTCTCTCAAAGGATAAATAATTTAGCCTTTTTTTGACAGGCTGGACACTGAGTGCAAATGAAGCCAAGAGCTGCCATCTGGGGACAGCCATGTGCAGTTGGACCCTGTAGAGTCCCTGAGCTGAGCTCTTTTCAGGCATCACCTTGGAGGCTGGCATGGTAGAATGCTGGGCCAAGGCATAGTCTGGCATACTGGATACCAGCTCCCGGGGGAGAGGACACGGGCTCCTTGGCAGACTCTTCACCCCAGCATATGCCTGTCTGTTCCTTCTTGGCATCCACGAGTCTGCACTGTGGTGTTTCTAATCTTCCCCTCACACTTTGTTCTAGAAGTAAGCTGAGACGAGCAGGCTGAAGCGCCATTCTTCACTTAATGTCAGGCCAGAGGCCAGCAAGGATGGCTCTCTATGCCCTGCTACCTTTGGAGGCTCACAACATGCCCCCATTGTGCACTGCCCCCACAGCAAAGCTGGGAACCCTGGCCCCCAGAGCAGATTCAATTCCAGGGAAGGTAAAATGATCCTTCTAAAACCTGGGGCTGTGCCCATGTGGGCCTGGAGAGAAAAGGAAGGCAGATCCTCAAAGAGGCGGGCTGAATGCAGGGGCATCTCCTAGAGAAGTGGGGCCAGTCTGTCCTCTCCCTCATTGGAATCCCAACTTCTTCCCTTAGCAACACCCCCACCCCCAGGAAAGTCTCATCTGCCTGGCACACTTTATGGCTGCCTACCTCAGTTACCTCATTTGAAAAAAAAAGAAAGCAAGGGGCATCTAGGCGGCTGGATGGGTAGAAATCCAGGCCTGGAGATAGGAGGTCTTGCATTCAAATCTGGCCTCAAGACCTTTCCAAGCTGTGTGATCCCAAGCAAGTCACTTAATCCCCCAAATCTAGCTCTTACTACTTTCCTGCCTTACAACGGATACTTGTATTGATTCTAAGAAAGAAGATTAGGAGAAGAAAGGAAGGAAGGAGGGAAGGAAGGTTGTAAGGAAGGAAGGAGGAAGTGAAGGAGGAAGGAAGGAAGGAAGGAGGGAGGGAGGGAAGGAAGGAAAGAAGGAAGGAAGGAAGGAGAGAGGGAAGGAAGGAAGGAAGGAGGAAAGGAGGAAGGAAGGAAGGAAGGAAGGAAGGAAGGAAGGAAGGAAGGAAGGAAGGAAGGAAGGAAGGAAGGAAGGAAGGAAAGAAAGAAAGGAAGGAGGGAGGGAAGGAAGGAAGAGAAGAAAGAGAAAGAAAGAAGGAAAAAGAAAGAAAGAGAAAAAGAAAGGGAGAAATAGGAAAAAGAAATACCCACACTCATGATCACCAAGAGTCAGAGAAGCTCCCTAAAAATCAGGCCCCACCAGAATAGCATCATTTCTTCTCTTTTGAGTTAGTGGCCGGGAAGATGAGGGGGAATGCCTTCGAGAGGGTTCCTTAGATTTTAGCTTCGAGAGGGTTCCTTAGATTTTAGCAAAGCACTGAAGAAAGTCTCTGGGCCGTTCTTGTGGATGCAGTAGAGAGGGGTGGGTTGGAGTAATAGAGGCAGAGGCTCTTGGACTTGACTCAGTCCTGAGAGAAGCCATTAATGGCTCCAAGTTGACTCGGAAGGAGGGCTCCGGGGAGGACCCCAGAGATCTCTGCTTGGCACAGTGCCAGGATGGTATTTTTCTCACTGACTGGGATCAAAGCCACTGGCTGTACGCTTATGTGGATGAGCCCAAACCACGAAGGATAGCTAAAGAGCTGTAAGCCCGAGTCAGGCCATACTAGCAGGCTCGGCAAAATCCAACAAGATGAAACTGTGAAGGGATAAATATAGTCTTATATCTGGATTTCTTTTAAGCTCTTGCCTTCTGTCTTAGAATCAATACCGTGTATTGATTGCACTGCAGAAGAGTGCTGAGGGGTAGGCAATGGGGTTAAGTGAATTGCCCAAGGTCACACAGCTGGGCAGTGAATGAGACCAGCTTTAAACCCAGGACTTCCCAACTCCAGGCCTGGTACTCTATCTACTGGGCCACTTAGCTGCTCCCTCTATACATGGATCCTTAAAAAATTGATGTTGCTAATACAAAATGGGAGAGGCATTATGCTAGCAGTCCTGAAGATGATCTGGGGGTCTGAGTGGACTGCAAGTTCACAATGAGCTGGTCATGTGAGATGGGAGCTGGGGGGGAATAGGGGGGCAAAGAGAGGCATAAAGTCCATATTGTCTTGATAAGTATGTTTACAAAGTTCTTCCTGAAAGGCAGTGCTGCTGAGGGGATAGAGAGCTGGCCTTGCAGCCAGGAAGACCTCGGGGCCAGGATCTGCTTCTGGGACTCTGAGCAAGTCACTCATCTCCTCAGAGCACTGAACAACTCTAGTCAAGTCAAGTCAATAAACATTTATTAAGGGGGCAACTTAAAGACAAATCTAGCCTCAGACTCTTCCTTGTTGGGTGACCCTGGACAAGTCATTTAACCTCTATTGCCCATCTCTCACTGCTCTTCTGCCTTGGAAGTAATATACAGTGTTGATTCTAAGATGGAAGAGAAGAGTGTTAAAAAACAAACAAGCATTTATTAAGCACCGTCTGTGTGCCAGGCACTGTGCTAAGCTCTGGAGATACAAAGAGACTCCCAGGACCCTCAAAGGGCTTCCAGTCCAACGGGGAAGATGACATGCCAACAACTATATACAAATAAGCTAGAGACAGGAAACTTTAGAGAACAAGCCGAGATGATTGCAGGGCGAATAGGATTGCCGGATCGTAGAGGATCAGAGCTAGAAGAGGCCTCCAGGACCATCCAATCCAAGCCAGAGCTGAACAAGTACATTCCTATAATAGCAACAACACAACACAGCCCCCACTGTGTGCCAGGCACTGTGCTAAAAGCACTTCACAATTATTATCTTATCCTTGCAATAATCCTGAAAGGTAGCTGCTGTTATGACCCCCATTTTATTGATGAGGAAACCGAGGCAGATAAGGGTGAAATGACCCAGCTAGAGCCACACAGCTAACAGGTGCATGAGGCTGGATTTGAACACAGGCCTTCATGCCTTCATTCCCTGCACTCTATTCTCCATAGCACCCCACTCTCCTAACATCTTGGATAAGTGGCCAGTAGCCTTTGCTGGATGAGCCTCCATGATGGGCGGCTCACTCCCAGCAGCAGCCCATTCCACTTCCTGGGGAACAAATCTTACGTGGAGGAAGTTTTGGGACAGAAAAGGAGCACACCTAATGCATCGAAACTCTGCCTCAGCCTTTTCTCTTGCACATCCTTCCTCCTCAGCACCCTGTCCCTCTTTGCTGCCCCCTGCACTGAAGTCAAGGCCCTTGGAAAAGGCATGGCTGCCTTCTTTCCCCTCTTCTTTTCTCCTTTCTGCTGGAGCTTTTAGCCATTGTGGGCCATCTCTGAGGAGGCTCAGAGGCACCCAGAGGTCTGGGTTCTTTTTCGATCAAAGGAAGCAAGGAGTCTGGGGACAAAGGTTGATTGACACTGGTATTCACTGGAATATTCAAAATGTTGGCAGGCCAGTGGGCTTTTGGACCCCTTTTTATTGCTCTTTTAAACCAAACCTCCTGTCTTAGTATCAATTCAAGCAGAAGAACAGCAAGGGCTAGGCAATTGGGGTTAAATGACTTGCCCAAGCTCACACAGCCTGGAAGTGTCCGAGGCCAGATTTGAACCCAGGGCCTCTGGACTCCAGGTGTGGCACTCTACCCCCTATGTTCCAGCTGTTCCAGGACCTCTTTGTAAAGTGCAGTTAAATCCCAGATCAAAGAGTCCGTGTGAAGCTTTGAAGTCTAGCAACCTCCATGAGCGTCATCTGATGTATCACCGTGGTAGAGAAGGCTGTGAAAAGTGTTCCATCTGGCACACTTTTTAGGAGGTGGCTGTTTACAGGAAAAGAGGGCTCCTTTAGGAGCAGAGCCTCGAGTATATTTAGAGCAAGTCCCTAACTGTGACTTTCCAGAAATGGCTTGACTTCATGAAGCCATGTGGCCTTTCTGAGTCGAGGGTGATGATCATATTGGAACTTGGGAAAGGCTGGGTGCAGGCAGGAGGAATGGCTGGCCAAAACAGGGGCAAAGCTGGGTAGACAGCCTATAATCTCTTGAAGAAATCTGGAGGAGGTCCTCCCAGCAGAATGGCTTGTGGGCTTGTCGTTGGCTGGCTAAAGATGGCGTCCTCTAAAAAAGGCAAGAGCCTGATCAATGACACACGTAAAACCTAGGGGTATTGCATGTTGGGGAGGGGAGGGGAGGGGAGGGCGGGAAGGGAAGAACACGAATAATGGAAGCATGGAAAAATATCCTAAAATTAGTTAAATTAAAATTTCTGATTAAGAAAAGTAATAAATAAAATAAAAAAGACAAGAGCTCCCAAGGCAGGCAAGGCTTATTTGAGACCATGCGAACCTCTGTGGAGTCTGCCTCCTGTGGGGAGATGAGTGTGGAGGATGGGATAGGAGATGTTTTCTTTCTCTTTCTGTCCTCCACTGGCCATAGTGCTTTGCCCTGGAGCTACATGTCCAATAGGAGGCATCACACCCAACAACCAGAAGCCAAACGTTCATGAAGGCAGGAAGAAGTTTGGAGGAGTATGACTTCTGGCAGCAGAGAAAAGAGCCTGATGGATGCCAGTGGATTCTCTTGTGGAAAATGCTTTCTTATGTTCTTCGGAAAATTGAATATTCCGTTGTTCACATGGAACTAGTCATTATTTGAACCCAGAAAAAATGTCACTCTGATGTCACTCTCTCTCAAGAAGAGTCAGACATGACTGAACATCATACTTAATAAAGTCTTGACTAATTGCTATGTTAGTAAATGTCTTTGAATTGAACAAGTTGCTTCTACTGTGTGATTGTTGTTATAAGGAAATGAGCAGGAGGAGATGCTGTAAGGAAGAAGCAGGAAGGTTCCACCAGACAGGTAGATAGATAGAAAGATAGATAGATAGATAGATAGATAGATAGATAGATAGATAGATAGATAGATAGACAGATAAATAGATGGATAGATAGACAGATAAATAGATGGATAGATAGACAGACAGACAGACAGACAGACAGATAGATAGATAGATAGAAAGATAGATAGATAGATAGATAGATAGATAGATAGATAGATAGATAGATAGAAAGATAGATAGATAGATAGATAGATAGATAGATAGATAGAAAGATAGATAGATAGATAGATAGACAGACAGATAAATAGATGGATAGAGAGACAGATAAATAGATGGATAGAGAGACAGACAGACAGACAGACAGATAGATAGATAGATAGATAGATAGATAGATAGATAGATAGATAGATAGATAGATGGATGGATGGATGGCTGGATAAATGGATAGACAAACAGATAGATAGATACATAAATTTAGATAGATAGATGGATAGATGGACAGACAGAAAGATAGATAGATAGATAGATAGAAAGAAAGATAGATAGATAGACAGACAGATAAATAGATGGATAGATAGACAGATAAATAGATGGATAGACAGACAGACAGACAGACAGACAGATAGATAGATAGATAGATAGATAGATAGATAGATGGATGGATGGATGGATAAATGGATAGACAAACAGATAGATAGATAGATACATAAATTTAGATAGATAGATGGATAGATGGACAGACAGAAAGATAGATAGATAGATAGATAGATAGATAGATAGATAGATAGATAGATAGACAGATAAATAGATAGATGGATGGATAGATAGATTAGATAGATGGATAGATGAATGGATAGATGGATAGATAGATGGGTAGAGGGATAGACAACCAGATATAGATAGATAAATGGATAGATAGGTGGATAGACAGACAGACAGATAGATAGATGGATACAGACAGACAGATAGACAAATAGATGGATAGACAGATAAATAGACAGACAGATGGATAAACAAACAGATAGATAGATGATAGATAGACATAGATAGATAGAAAAATGCATAAATAGATGGGTAGACAAACAGATAGATAGATGGATAGATAAATGGATGGATAGATGGATGGATGGAAGGTTCCACCTTCCTGCTTCGCCTTTGCAGCATCCCCTCCTGCTCATTTCCTTATCACACTATTAAAGTCAAACCCCCCAGGGACTCTCGAGCTGAGGTTTTACAGATCTGAATCCAGACCAACTTGAGCCGCAAATAGAAATGATCCCTGGAGGAGACCCAACCTGGGAGCACATTAGGGGATGTGGCTCTGGTCAGCCTTCCATAGTTTGTGGGTGAGGGCCACCGAAGGCCAAAAAGATGAAGAAATATCAAGAGGGCAATAAACGGTCCATTCACGAACACCAAACCAGTGAGAGGGGAGGGTGACATCACGAGACACAAAAGTGCTTCAAGTCATCGAGAATTCTTTCGAGGGGGGAGAAGAAGAAGTAAAGGGTGAAGCTGTGAGTGCCCAGAAAGGTCCCCACGTCATTGCTGGTCTTCCAGGGGATGCCAAAAGGAAGGGAGCAGGACCTTTCCTGGGGCCCTCGAGAGACACGGAGGAGATGCCCATCCCCAGGGGAATGGCCAGACAAATTGTGGTCAGACCTTTTACAGAGAAAGAGGAAAGAAAGAGCCTCCTCACATCCAAGCACTGGAAGGGGCCCCAGCAGCAGGCATCCCCTCTGACCCCTGGCTCAACGAGATGCCCCTCCCACAGGCCAGACTACAGGAGTGAGCGGTAGGAAATCATGACTGGAAGGAGGCACGGAAGGACTTATATGAAGTGACTCAGAGGGAAGGAAACAATATCCTCAATGACTAAACAAGATACAACGGGAAGAACTAAACCCACAGATCAGTCAAAAATGAAGGCTGAGAAGTGATTAACAAACCAAAATGCTCGGTTCCAAAGGGAAGAGATCCCGAGACACTGTCCTCCTCTTTTAGGGTTTTAAGAAAACTTGCATTCCATCTTAGGATCAGTACTAAGTACTGATTCCAAGAAGAAGAGCAGTAAGGGCTAAGCAACTGGATTAGGTGACTTGCCCAGGGTCACACAGCTAGGAAGAGTCTGAGGCCAGATACTAGCCTCTAGGCCTGGAGCTCTAACCACTGATCCGCCTAGCTGCCCCAATGCCCTCCATTCTCCTACAGGTCAGGATTCACAACCATAGTAAACTACACATGACATCCATTTTCCTCCACTATATTACTTAGATGCTTCCTCACATGATCTGTGAATGGCTCATGAATGACTACATCATTGCCATGGCGACGTCGTTCCTCCCGGAATAACTCCGGCTGAGGTCTGCGCCTTTCAGCAATTCTCCTCTTCACACTTTCAGTCAGGTGACCCCTGAGCGCGTCCATCCAGCACGAGCATCCCTCTCTGGCACAGCAAGGCGCGCCAACGCCCACCCCAGACCACATTCAACCAATCGGACCCGAGTCCTTCATTCAGCATCCCTTTTCCTGCACGCGAAAGAGCCCTCCTGATGGGAACTCTTCCGTAGGGAATGTTTTACGCCTCAAAACTACGCATGGGGCCGTTTCCACCCGTCAGCGTGGCTGCAAGCATCGCGCTCATTCTAGGTTTCTCATTTCCAGTCGTTTTCATCAACACTGATTCGGCGCCTTTAGTGGTGACGTGACGGAATATCAGAACAGACATGCGTGTGGTGGCCATTTCCCATCTGGCCCAGGAGACAGCCGGGCTTTTACGTATGCTGAGGCGCACAGTACACAACTGCTGGTTTCAGAGCTGGACGTGCTCGAACATAGAGTGAACGAGACTCTTGAAGGTACATATTGGGGGAAAACATTGCACTCTATCGGGCTAATACGGCGTGACTGAGGTTAGACTCGAATTCAAGTCTTCTTGAGTGCGTCTGAGGCTGGATTGAAACTCATGTCTCCTTGGCTTCAGATCCAGAACTCTCTGATGCTGACTCATCTTTTAAGGGAAAGAAAGCAAAGAGTGTGCTTGAGAAGCAAAAGGAGGGAGAAGACACGCTAAGGTTTGGGAAAACAAGATCTCTCCAGATCTGCTGCCCAGCACGTCTCCTTCATCCCAGGAAGGACTGGCAGAGAGGGGAAACTGACCACGAGGACCACAAAGTCAACAACCTAAGCTTGGGATCCTCCTCCGTGTACCATGGCTAATAAGACCCCAGGATCTTCTTTTTCAGAGAAAGAAAAGAAACAGCCTTCTCACATCCAAGCACTGAAGGGGCCCTGGTAGTGTCTCCTCTGACCGCTGGCTGAACAGGATGCCCCTCCCACACTTCAGACAAGTGGTTCTGGAGCCACTGGGGAGGGAGAACCTGCTCTGGGACAGCTCTCTTCCTTGGGAAATGGGTTTGTTTCCTTTGTACCTTCTTATGCCTGTCCTAAACACCTTTGGGCTAAAGATCCAGAGGCTTTCCCTGTCCCCCCCCCCCCCCTCAGCCTTTCCTTTCTGGTTCTCTCTCTTCTGAATTCCCTCACAGGAAGGTGGAAAATCAAATCCTCAATAGCTAACTCTGGGGCAGGAAAGACCTTGGAGTGACCTGCTCCAACCCAGAGAGGCGACGTCTCCTGTCTGGGGTTATAAAGGTCTGAGAAGGGGATCCTGGGACTTTGTGTTCATTCTCCTAGAGCTCAGTGCTCCTGCCACATGACATGCTAGGCCTTCCTAAAAGGGATGAGATGATTTGGTAACCTCTCCCATCATGCAAAGGGTAGGACTCTGAGGAAATGAGTGTCAGGAAGACCTGAGTTCTAATCTGGTCTCAGACCCTTACTAGCTGTGTGATGCTGGGTCACACAATCTCTATTTGCCTCAGTTACCTCATTTGTAAAATAGGCCCGGGATGTTGTGAGGATCAAATGAGACAATATTAGGGCACAGTGCTTGGCACAAGAAGTGCTATATTGACGTGATCTGGTAGTGGGAGTATTTTAGCTACTGGGTGCAAGAAGCCTCGTGGTGGGAGGCCAGGGCCGGGGCAGAGACTGTCGAAGACAACAACCTTTGCTGCTTGATTAGATGGGTGGGAAACCCTGGAGAAGAGTTGTCTTGGCCTGGCTCGCCAAAGGCCAGCCTGAGCCCGGCCACCAGCATCCTGACCCAGCCCAAATGGCTTAGTTTCTTTGTCTCTATTTCTCTGATGGAAAACACTCTCTCTCTCTCTCTCTCTCTCTCTCTCTCTCTCTCTCTCTCTCTCTCTCTCTCTCTCTCTCTCTCTCTCTCTCTCTCTCACTCTAGTGATTCAGCTCACAATGCAGCTGACAGACCCACCCACTGAGAATTTCAATGCCAAGTCAATCCCAGATTAGAACCTGGGTTTGTCACATCCTTTGACAACAGGACCAAATGGGACTGAACACCATACACTTGTGTGAGTAAATATACACCTACACATACATATTCTCTCAATCTCTCTCTGTCTCTCTCCATCTCTCCCTTTGTCTGTCTCCCCCTCTCTCTTTCCCTCCTCTCCATAGTTCTGTCTTTCTCCATCTCTCCATTTCTCTCCCTCTCTCTGTCTCTCTCTCCCTCTGCCTCTCTGTTTCCCTGTCTCTCTCCATCTCTCTGTCTCTCTCTTTCTCCCTCTCTCCTCCCCCCCTCTCTCTTTCTCTCTCTCTCTGTATGTCTCTCTCTCTCTCTCTCTCTCTCTCTCTCTCTCTCTCTCTCTCTCTCTGTGTCTGTCTGTCTGTTTCTGTCTCTGTGTCTCTGTCTCTCTCTGTCTCTCTCTCCCTTTTTCTCTCTGAATCTGTCTCTCTCTCTGTCTCCCTCTCTCCTCCCCCCTCTCTCTTTCTCTCTCTCTCTGTGTATGTCTCTCTCTCTGCC
The DNA here is from genome assembly GCF_027887165.1 of Monodelphis domestica. Classification (NCBI taxonomy): domain Eukaryota; kingdom Metazoa; phylum Chordata; class Mammalia; order Didelphimorphia; family Didelphidae; genus Monodelphis; species Monodelphis domestica. The sequence continues at coordinate 3,564,939 of NC_077232.1, forward strand.
TCTCTGTCTCCCTGTCTCTCTCCATCTCTCTCTCTGTCTCTCTCTCTCTCTCTGCCTCTCTGTCTCCCTGTCTCTCTCCATCTCTCTCTCTGTCTCTCTCTCTCTCTCTGCCTCTCTGTCTCCCTGTCTCTCTCCATCTCTCTCTCTCTGTCTCTCTCTCTGTGTCTCTCTCTCTCTCTCTGTCTCTGTCTCTCTCTCTGTCTCCCTCCCTCCCTCTCTGTCTCTCTCTCCCTTTTTCTGTCTGTCTGTCTGTCTGTCTATCTCTGTCTGTCTCTCTCTGTCTCTCTCTCCCTTTTTCTGTCTGTCTGTCTGTCTGTCTCTCTCTGTCTCTCTCTCCCTTTTTCTGTCTGTCTGTCTCTGTCTCTCCCCTCCTTCCTGCCCTCCCTCTCTGGGATGAGCAAAGGTCCAGGTAACGGGAGGAGAACATGGAACTAAACATGCCTTCAATTACCGACACTGAGTGGAGGGAACTGCCTGCACCTCGTCAGAGCTCCTCTGCCGGGATTCCGCGGCCCGAGCAGCCCGGAGGCCCGGCCCCTTCAGCCAGGCTGCGTTTCAAACCTGTCAGCGTCTTCCTCCCATAAACTGCCCGCCGGCTGCTCTGCTCGTGCCTCTTTGGGGCAGCCGGCCGGCCAGCAGTTCTCCTCTTTCCCCCGGTCTTAGGCAGAGGAAATGCTTCTCGTCCTGTCCCCCCCGCAGGACAATTCTCTGAAATCCCGGAGGACAGAAGGGAGCCAGTCCCAGGAATCAACCTTGGGGAGCCCCTGGGGAAGGAGGGCTTCTGGTTGCTCCACTGCCTGCCTGCCAGGCTTCTCCGTCTCTTCCTCCGGCTGCCAGCCCTGTGGCTCGCTTTGCTGGCACTTAACCTAGAGGATTGTAGCAGGCTGTGTTCTTCTGCCCATTCTACAGATGGGAAGACTCAATAGCAGTTGAGGCAGATGAACTAGAACTTTCCTGACCCAGTAGTCAGTGAGCATTGAGTGAGTGCAGATTACAAAGGGAGGTTCCCGCTTGATGTCAGGAGAAATCTGCTGCCGCTGAGGGCTGCGGCCCCCAGAGTGGCACAGGCAGGCGGGGTCCCCGTCCCCAAGTGCTGAGGGGCTGTTCTTGGGGGTGGGGTGGGGCGGGGATAGACCAGCCTCAGCGGGGCTCCTTCTGGCTCTGGGCTCTTACATCCCCTCAAGGCCATCCTGCTTGTCAGTGCTGAGCTGGGAGCTCAGAGGTCGGCCAAGCCATGGAGTCAGTGATCTTTGGGGAGAGCCTGGGCTCGACCACAAACAAATGGGGGCCCGGGCCTGGCATCCCTCTCCCAACCTAGCTACAGGAGCAGGTCCGGTGAGCAGGGATCGAAAGGTCATCTGCAGCTGGAAGGCATCTCACATAGGAGCTAGGGAGGACGCTTCATTTTATAGACAAGAAAAAAGGAAACTCTGAGAGAGGATAAGGGACTTATCCAAGGTCACACAAGTAGTGAATGGCAGAGCCATTCTGAATTCTAATGCAGCATGCTTTGTCCCACTAGTTCGTGCTTGGCACAGAGGAAGTGCTATAGTGATCCTGGAGTGGTTGGCCATTTCCTTCTCCAGCTCATTTAACAGATGAGGAAACGGAGGCCAACAAGGTTCAGTGACTTGCTCAGGGTCACACTTTGAACTCAAGGTTTCCTGACTCCAGGCCACGCTCTACATACCAGCCGGCTGCCTCACCTCCTGTTTTAGCTTTGAGTCTCCCTCTTCCATGGCCAAGCTCGGATCCCATCATTACCTTCCCAAAGGTTCTCGGTGTCTCCTCATTATCCTCAAAATAAAGCCCGCAAGATTTCTAGCTGGAGGGAGGCCTTAAGCTTTGCTGGTCTAACCGTCTTAATTTTACAGAGAAGGAAACTGAGGCCGGGCCAGGGGCGAGGCAGGAGTCCTTGGAAGGCCCCTCAGAGGCCGCTCAGCACAGCATCCTTTGCTCCACATCCTCCTCCTCCTCCGAGGAGGTCTTCAAATGGCTGAGCTGGGAGCAGAGGCCCAAGTCCGCACCCCGGTCCGGGCTTGTCAGTGCAGCAGGTCCAGCTGCCTCAGCCTGAGATGCCCGGGCTAGCCCGGCCTTTCCAGCCTGGTCCCGGCCCCGCCTGCCCTAGAGAGCCCGGACCTGCTCTTGGCAGACTCCAAGGCTTGCCACCCCCCACTTTGGCTATTGACCTCAACTGTCCCACCCAGCAGGAACTGGCGAAGCCCCCCAAACGCGGCCTGCCCTCAGCGAGCTTCCCTTCCGGGGCAATGAAAAGCCATAAACGCGGAGATCGGCGACTACTGACTGCCCAGAGTTGGACAGTCACTTCAAGAAGTAGAGAGAAGCCTGGAAAGGGAGGAGCATCGGGAGAAGCCTTGGGTCAGAGTGGACCCCTGACTGGGGCAGCTGTTGTGGTTCCCATGGAGACCGCGTATCTCACAGCTCTCCTCTGAGGGAAGGTGGGCGTTCTAGTACCAAGCACTGGGTGGAGGGAAGGCGCGAGGTGAGTTTCTTCCTTGTGGATCCTTTTGTGCATCAAAGAGTTTTCCCACCCCTGCATCTGCTCATCCTCCTTCTCCCTCAAGGTTCAAACTGAGCGGCCGCCTCTTTTGGGGGGCCCGTTGTTATCCTCTGCCTCCTGGAGCCTACAGAGGCTCCAAGGCCACCTAGCACCGTGGATGGACCCCCAGGCGGGGCCTCAGGGCTAACCTGGGTTCGAGTCCTGCTCCACATTCTCATCCACAACGGGGTTTCAGAGCAGCTGCCTCCTGGGGCTGGGGGGGGGGCTCGGATGATCCCATCGACAGGAAAGGCTTTGCGGACGCCAAGGGGCTCTGGCGATGGGGTGAGAGCCACCATGTAGCGAGGCCCCCAGAGCGGTCACTGGCCTCATGTGCGGGTTCACTACAGTTCATGAGAACCGGGGGAGAAGCTATTTTTTCCCTCTCAAAGTCAGAAGGCCAGGTGATGCAGGGGGAAAGGGCGGGCTGACTCTGGAGTCAAGGGTCCTGGATTCAAATCCTGGCCCCGATTGCGGCCGCCTGTGCCCCTCTCTGGCCTCGAGGAAAGGGAGGCAGCTGGTCCAGCAGGTCCCCGGGAGCCCTGGGGGTCCTCGCGTCCCTGCACTCAGCCTCATGCCCTCTCTGGGAGGTCAGCGGTGGAAGGGGTGAGCCTGGGAAGAAGGGAAGAGCTTCGTGTTCCTCGTCCCCTTCTGACATCCAAGCCTTGTTGGGAAGCGACACTCGGGTGACAGAAACTGCCTTTAAAATACTTTCCTCTCTCTTTGGGGATCGAGCTGACACGTCCTTGACTCCCGAGGCTTAGCCAATGGGAGCGCTGCTGCTCTTACGGCTCTTTGGGGCCACTTGGCTCAGAGCCTCCTGGGAAGCAGAGGGGGGGGGGGCCGGGGCCCCTGGGAGTGGCCTCAGCGGCCCCGTCTGATGATGCTCCCTCGGACCGGGGCTCGCTCGGGGCGCCTGGCCTGCCTTGTGCAGCCTGCTTCATCCTCTCGCCCTGCTGGGATGGCTCAGATGATGAATATGGGAAAAGTGAGCAGCGGCAGCCAAGAAATCGGATGCACCTAGAGGGAGCCGCCTCCCAGGCCGCTCAGCTTCCGGAGAAGAGCTCACACTTGGAGCCCGCCCGGCGTTTATTTAAGCACATCCTCTCTCCCCTTTGTGGTCTCTGCTTTATCTCTTTGGCTCATTTAAAAGGCTCAGGGGCTCAGAGGAGGGAGAGCCAGGCCTAGAGAGGGGAGGTCCTGGGTTCAAATCTGGCCTCAGCCACTTCCTGGCTGGGTGACCCTGGACAAGTCACCTAACCCCCATTGCCCAGCCCTTATGGCTCCTCTGCCTTGGAACCTTGCACTGTAGTGATTCGAAGACAGAAGGGCAGGAGCTTGATTAGGGAATGCATGAAATCAAGTTTAGAAATGCAGGATGGATCCAAGACCAAGCAAGGAAGCCAACTGGAAAGCCCTCCTTAGAGTCCACCAAGTCTAACCCCCTCCTCTCACAAAGGAGCAAACTGAGGCCCGGAGAGGGACTGGCAGAGACAGCATCTGGGACCATCCTCAGGAGGCAGAGGTCCTCCAAGCCAAGCAAGTCCAACACCCCCATTTTACAGATGAGCAAGCTGAGGCCCAGGAAGAGACGTGCCCAATGATGCCACAGCAGGAGTAAAGGAAGTGCCAGGGGTGGGCATCATCAATCCCAGAGCTTCAAGGACTCCCAACACCCCCTGTCCCACCCCTCCCCTCCCCCTCTGCACATCAGTGACTGCTCTGAAACCTGGTGCTCAAAGCAGGGCTTCTGTGTGTGAACTTGGGTGGGGAAAATCTTTATTTTCACTTGCCTGCTTTCCTCTGTAATCTGTGCATTTGCTTTTAAGCCCTCCCTTCCCTTCCATCTTAGAATCAAGGCTACGTATCGGCTCTAAGGCAGAAAGCAGGAAGGGCTAGGCAGGGGGTGCAGTGACTTACCCAGGGTGACAGAGCTACGCAGTGTCTCGGGGCAGATTGGAACCAGGAGCTCCCAGCCCCCGCCACTGAGCCACCCAGCCCACCCCCTAATCGATGCCGTTTATTTGGTGAATTTAGAGATGCGATTCTGGGAAGGGGGTCCGAGAAGCTGCTGCCCACTGAGCCCAGGGCACAAACAAGATGAAGCGGCCCTTACTGAGAGCCCCGCTAGGGGGACAGGGAAGGTCAGTGACCCACGCCAGGCACCGAGGCCCTCACAAACTGGGAAAATCTCTAACCTCCCCCAGGGAGGGCAGATGAGGAAACTTTGGGGCTGTGATGGGAGGCCACCTGCCCACGGTCCCACAGCTGGCTGCGGCGAGGCTCTTTCCCCAGCACTGCGCGAGCCCCCTCAGGAGCAGAGGCTTAAAATGGGAGGGGGGAGCACGCCGAGGAGAGACAGCCATGCTGCTGCCTCAAGAGGAGCAAAATGGAATTCGGAACTCAACACTTGAAAAGGCAAATGCTAGAAACGGATTGTACATGCAATCAGAAGAAAAGTGTTGTATACACACACATGTACATACAGCCATATATGTGGAAATCTAGACTGACAGACAGACGGACAGATGAATAGACAGACAAAGACAGATAGATAGACAGAAAGAGATAAATAGATGGGTGATGGATGGATGGATAGAAAAACATGGATGATATATAGAGAGATGGATAGATGAATGGATGGAAAGACAGACAGAAAGACAGACAGACAAATAGGTAGATAGATAGATGGAGAAATGGATGAATAGCTAGATAAATAGACAGAAAGAGATAAATAGATGGATAATAGATAGATGGATGGCTAGATAGATAGACAGACAGACAGATGGATGAATAGATGGAAGAATGAATGGAGAGATGGAGAGATGGAGAGATGGAGAGATGGAAAGAGAGAGAGGTATGAAGAAGGTCATGTCACCTCAGAGCTTGCTTTTATGATAACTATCAAGTTGCTAAAGGTTGTGGGTTTGGAGAGGGGTTGGTGGATGGAGGGAAGAGGAGGAGGATGTTTTTTCTTTAAAAGGCTGCTTTCTGTTCTGCAAGTAAACAAAACTGTCTCCGTAAATCACAGCAGAAGATGCAGGCTTGGACTCTAAATTGCTTTGTCAATATCAGCGAGAGGAGAAATCCACATCACCGTGGTCGTGGGCAGGTACAGTGGTTTCTAAGGTGGCAGGCGCCCGTGCCCTCCCTTCCCCCCTGCAGCCTTGGCTTTGGGCTGTGACTCCACATTTGCCCTTGATCAAGCTGCCCCCAAAAGACCCGAATGCCCAGACATAAATGGATAGGTCTAAGGCTGTGTCCTAGCTCAGACAAGATGCTCCAACCCCATGGCTGCCTCCTTCAGGCTCCAGAACTAGTCCTGCCCATTGATTCCAGCCTCTCCCTCTCCCCAGGCTCTCAGAAGACCACAACTCTGGAGAGGAAGGGAACTCAACAACTGTTTAGTCCAACTCCCTTATTTTGCAGATATGGAAACTGAGGCCTAGGGAAGGGACTCCCCTCACAGGGAGTCAGTGACAGGGCTGGGATTAGAACCAAGGTCCCCTGACGTTAAATCTTATGGTCTTTCCCCTGTACATTGCTGCCTTTAAGCCAAACGCTGGTAATGCAGGAAGGGCACATAGTGAGCATTTAATAAATGCTTGTTTCCTTCCTGCTGAGCCTCAGTTTCCCCATGTGTAAAACAAGAGTGTTGGACGCAAATATTTCTAAGCTCACCCTTGAGCTTTGGAGTTCTGGAACTGTGTTGTTCTCTTCCTGTTTTAGTAAAGTGAGAAAGGGTTACCTGGACATCTCTGCTCTCTCAAACACTCCGGTCTATGGGGATCTCACCTGCCTCTGAGCCCTAACCTATAGCAACAATCTGGAATCTTCTAACCCTAGCTCCATTTCTCTCCCATGATGGCACCTCTCTAGTTGTGAACCAGCTTGAAGATGATTCTCTAAATGGATACATGTGTAGTACACATTACACAGAGACACTTACATCCTTCCCAATTACATGGAAACAATTGTTCACATTCATTTTGTAAAATGCCAAGTTCCAAATCCCCTCCCTTCCTTCCTTCCTTCCTTCCTTCCTTCCTTCCTTCCTTCCTTCCTTCCTTCCTTCCTTCCTTCCTTCCTTCCTTCCTTCCTTCCTTCCTTCCTCCCTTCCTTCCTTCCTTCCTTCCTTCCTTCCTTCCTTCCTTCCTTCCTTCCTTCCTTCCTGCCTCCCTTCCTCCCTCCCTTCCTTCCTTCCTTCCTTCCTTCCTTCCTTCCTTCCTTCCTTCCTTCCTTCCTTCCTTCCTTCCTTCCTTCCTTCCTCCCTCCCTCCCTCCCTCCCTCCCTCCCTCCCTCCCTCCCTCCCTCCCTCCCTCCCTCCCTCCCTCCCTCCCTTCCTTCCTTCCTTCCTCCCTCCCTCCCTCCCTCCCTCCCTCCCTCCCTTCCTTCCTTCCTTCCTTCCTTCCTTCCTTCCTTCCTTCCTTCCTTCCTTCCTTCCTTCCTTCCTTCCTTCCTTCCTTCCTTCCTTCCTCCCTCCCTCCCTCCCTCCCTCCCTCCCTCCCTCCCTGCTCTCCCTGCCCACCCTCTGAGGAGACAAGCAACAGATAGCAATTACACCTGGGAAGTCAAGGAGAGCAGAAAAAGGTGGCTCACTTTTCCCTGGCTTATCCCTAGGCTCTGGCAATTACACTGTAAGCCACGTGAGGACAAGATCCACATCCAGCTTTCATCATTATGCCCTGTTGGGGGAGCCTGAGTGAACCCCGCCCTCTAGCTTTGGTCCACTGGATGGATGGATGGACAGATAGAGGGAGGGAGGGAAGGCAGAGAGAGAGAAGGAGGGAGGGAGGGAGATAAATGGAAAGGTGGATAGATGGATGGATGGACAGACAGATACAGATATGTAGGGAGGAAGGAAGGGAGGGGGAGTGGAGAAAGAGAGAGAGAAGGAGGGAAGGGAAGAAGGAAGGAGAGAGGGAGAGAGATGAATGGATGGATGGAGCTAGATGGATAGATAAAGAGAGAAATATAGATAGCAAGCTAGGTGGATGGATAGATAAGGATAGATAGAAAGGAAGAGGAAAAAGGTAGATTGAAATGGAGATACAGATGAACAGAGAGATGGCTATCTCTTATGGATCTCACTATTTCCTGTGACTGCAGCTATCCTCTCTCTGCATGGTTTCCAGAGCTTCGTATCCAGCTCTCACCTCTCTCCGGAGCTCCAGGCCCACATCACCAGTTATCTGCCAGAATGGCCCTTTGGAGTACCCATAAGCATCTCAAACTCAGCTTGTGTCAAATGGAACTCAGCATCTTTCCCTTTAAACTCACTTCTTGGAGGGAAAGAAAATGGATTGTGGAAGCATGGAGAAATACTTAAAAAGGAAATAAAGGCCCGGCACTTCCTCCTTTCCTTATTTACATGGAGGACGAGGTCCTCCAGGATCCAGTCAACCATGTTCCCAAGCTGAAGAATTACCTTTGCTGCCTGGCCCCTCCCTCCACACCCAATCAGTGGCCCCGTTTTCTAGGCTCCATCTGCACTGCGTCTTTGTCCCCTCACTGATGCCGCAGCTTCCCTAGTTCAGGCCCTCATCCCCGCTCATGTCCTTCTTCCCTTTGGTCCTTCTGCCCCCAGTGATGCCCTCTGCGGCCGCTGTCTCCCAGGTGCCTAAGCAATACTTATCCCTGATGCAGAATTCCGCCGCAGTGGTCAAGAAGCTTCAGCAGCTGCTTCTTACGGCTTCTACAGTGAAATAGAAATTCTCCTGCTTGGCAGGGAAAGGCCTCCACAACCCAGTTTTCTAGACGGCCTCACACTCTTCCCCCCAACATTCCTCACTCTCAGTCACTCTACAGGCGATCCTCTTCTCCATGCTTCCACATGCTCCACCCCCTGCCCAGCGGGCATCCCTTCTCTGAAAGCTTTACTCTACTCAAGGGCCACCCAAGGTCCCGTCTCCTTTCAGGGCCCTTCTGGAGCCACCCCTTCCATGGTGGTTCCTGCCCCCCTGCCCCCATTCTGTATTTCTCTAGTCCATGACTTTAGTTGACTTCTCTGTGTCCCCTTGAGTTTCTCCTCTGAATTACAAGCTGACAGAGGGCGGGCCACGTTTGGTTTTGTCTTCGCATCCCCAGTAACCCCCCCAGTCCCCGGCACAGCTAGGTGGCTCAGTGGATAGAGAAAGGAGGTCCCGGATTCAAATCTGGCCACCCTTGCTTCCTGGCTGTGGGACCCTGGGCAAGGGATTTAACCCTTACCACGCTTCTGTCTTGGAACTGATCCTTGGTGTGGATTCCAAGACAGATGGGTAAGGGTTAAAAAGCCAACACACTAAGGGCGATGGGGTGGGGGTGGGGGGGCAGCCAGGGAAATTGGGTCAGATTCCTGAAGCGCCCCTGAGACTAAGCTGAGTTCGAAGGCCCTTTCCTCTTCCCTGCTCTCCTTCAGGAGGACATTGTCAGGGTTTCCCTTTGGGGATTACCTGGTCAGGATGATTTCAGCATTCACGAGCGCTTATTAAAAGCCTTTTATTAACATTTTTATTAAATGAACCCTGAAGTTGAGACCACTCGCATCAAAAAGGTAGTGAGGGGGCAGCTAGCTAGGTGGCTCGCTGGATACAGAGCCAGAGACAACTGGAGATCCTAGGTTCAGATCTAGCCTCAGACACTTTCTAACCATGTGACCCTGGGCAAGTCACCTGACCCTCATTGCCCAGCCCTTCCCACTCTCCTGCCTAGGAACCAATACAAAATATTGGTTCTAAGATGGAAAGTGAAGTTACAAAAAAAAGATGGTGAGGAAGTCTTGCACTCTGAACCAGGGCATCTGGGTTTATATCAGCTTTGCTATTTACTTCTTGAGGGACAGTAGGCAAAGCCCTTTCGCAGTCCGTGCCTCAGTTTCCTTCCTCTTCCTTCTCATACAAAGAGGCTAGTCCAGTTGGTTGCTGAGGTTCCTGATTTCTGCCCCAAATGTCTGCTCCTGTGATCATCCAGGCTCTGAGTGATGACCACAAGCCATTAGCTAGCAGTGAGCGTTGGGAGGGTCTCCATTTCCATCTTGCTTGAAGCACTGGGAGACAATTTCATTTTCTAACTAAGGAAGGAAGGTCTCCAGGACTCTGTTTCCCACAATGTTTCAGGCCAAGAGCATCGCTTAGTGGAGGCGACTGTCAGGACTTCCTGACAGAGAGCTGGCATGAGCCTGTTCCATGGTGATGTCACCAGGAGAGGGCTCTAGCTGGGGCCCATTCTACAGACTGAGGGATTCACAAGGCAATATGTCAGCCTCAAGAGAATGAGCTGACATGGGAGTTATGGGTGCAGACACAGAAAGACAGGGTTCGAGGGAGAGCGGGGATAGAAGACAACCACCAGGACCTAAGTCATCGCTGAATTAAGATGACCAGAGAAGGGTCCAGGGGGCAGGATAAGAACACACGGGAAATTCTGAAGTGAGAGTTAGCGTCTTCCACCCCTCCTCTTATTCCCTCCCCTGCTAAGGAATCAGAAGGATTGTTTTTGTTGTTGTTTAGTCATTTCAGTCATGTCTGACTCTGCAACACCATCTGCGGTTTTCTAAGCAGAGATCCTGGATTGGTTTGCCTTTTTTTTTCCTCCCCCTCATTTAGTGATGAGGAAAATGAGGCAAAAAAAAAAAGGTGAAATGATTTGTCCAGGATCACAGCTAGCAAGGGTCTGAGGAAAGATTTGAACTGGAGTCTTCCCATCTCCAAACACAGGGCTCTATCCCTGTGATACCTCAGTGCCCCAGAGTTAAATATAAGTTCACTGGAAGAATAGGAAGTTTTGGAACACCCTCCAGGAACTGATGCAGAGTGCGAGGAGCAGAACCAGGAGAACATTGTACACAGAGCCTGATACATTGTAGCACAATCAAATGTAAATGACTTTCCTACTAGCAGCAGTGCAATGACCCAGGACAATTTGGAGGGACTTACAAGAAAGAACACTATCCATATCCAGAGAAAGAACTGGAGGAGCAGAAACACAGAAGAAAAACAATTGCTTGATCACATGGGTCAATGGGGACATGACTGGGGATGTAGACTCTAAATGATCACCCTAGTGCAAATATTATCAATAATACGGAACTAGGTCTTGATCAATGACACATGAAAAGCCCAGAGGAATTGCATGTCAGCTACGGGACAGGGTTGGGGGGAGGTGAGGAAAAGAACATGATTCTTGTAACCAAGGAAAAATATTCTAAATTGATTAAATAAAATAAAAAAGAATAGAAAGTTTTGTTCCTTTGTGCCTGGGCAAGGAGAATATTTTATTACTTGATTTCCTTCTTGGATCATTGTTTTTATATCTTAATTAAATGCTTTTGCTACGAGATTTATGTCTCTGATATGCTCTAGCTAGGAAACATTAGGGAACATAGAATTGTAGATTTAGTGCTGGAAGAGATCTTAGAGGCCATCAAGTCCAACCCTTTTACAGATGAGAAAACTGAGGCAAAGCAGTTATGTGACTTGCCCTGAGTAAGTTCTGAACCCAAGTTGTCAGACTGCCGAGTCTAATGTCCTACCCACATCATGATGCAGAACAGGCACAAACATTGTAAGTTAGACCACACTGGGTACAAACACTATAAGTTATACACTCTGTTGCCTCTCTAAATATTAGGAATTTTTTTCATAGGGGGCTCAGAGCTATATGATTGTGTTCCCAAATGTTTCAGATAACTAAATTCCATTAAGTAGAAGAGGAGATGATCACAAGAACCCGGAAGGGCCATTATAACGTCTCTGGTCTAAAAAAGTGACTATAGCAAGATGTGCATGATTAAATCCTAAATGTTGCTAGGGAGAGAAGGGCAGTGATGAATGATGGCTGGCCAACAGCACCCACCAAAGCCACACCCATAACCTCCAGGATTATAAATTCAGGCAGGCATGAGCTGAAGAACAGCTTGTTCCCCCAAAGCAACACTGAACCAACTTCTCACCTGAGGACTTCTGCTAGAGGCTGAGGGAAATCAGTCATCCTGGTGACTGCTCAGGCCTTTGGAGGAAGGATGCTAAGTCATCATCTTTCAGATGTCTAGGTTTCCATCGATTGATTATTTCACAGGTTCCTGGCAGTTGGCACTGCCAGGGAAGAGGATAGCCAAGGGAGAATTTTAATCTTCATTCCCAATACATGACTTAAGTCTCTGTGTATAGAATCTGCCTGGGCTCTGTTCAGTGCCTTGGGAGGAGGGAGAAGGGGAAGGGCTCGTGCGCATGTGGGCACCGGCCGTATTGTTTTCTTTATATATAAAGCCTTTGAGTTCTAGGCAAACCCAGCACTTTGTTTTCATTATGGGAGTGTTTCTGACATGATGCTTGCTCAGACATCCAGGGTATGAGGATGCTGAGTGTTACACTGATATGAATTCCAATGGCCAGGGGACTTGGGACCCTGTGATGCCCGTCCTGAGGAGCTCACACTTGGCAAAGGACACGTAAGCATTTCATCGTCGTCATCACCTCATCCACCATCAACACACAACTTCTGCCTCTTGTCATACCCTCGCCTTCCCTCTCCTGGGATGGGTCAGCAACAAGCTAATAAGAGCTACCTAACAAAACTGGGTAATGGAATCTGAGGCCCCTGGGTCCCTTGGGGGCTGGACACAAATGCAGAGAAGCTGAGAGAGTTTTTTGGGAGGGAGGGAGGAAGAGAGGGAGAGAAGAAAATTGTAAAATTTCAGATAGTCCTTGATCTTTTTTTTTTTACCTTCCATCTTAGAATAACTACTGTGTATTGGTTCCAAGGCAGAAGAGGGGTAAGGGCTAGGCAATGGGGGTCAAGTGACTTGCCCAGGGTCACACAGCTGGGAAGTGTCTGAGGCCAGATTTGAACCTTGGGCCTCCCATATCTAGGCCTGGCTCTCCATCCACTGAGCCACCCAGCTGCCCCCTAGTCCTTGATCTTAATGGAGAGACATGCTAAAATACTTGAAAAGTGTGTGTGTGTCTCTGTGTGTGAAACAACAGAAAAAGGCCATTGAATAATAATATTAATAATAATACAACAGGCAGCATTTATATAGTGCTTGAAGGTTTGCAAAGCACTTGGCAAATATTATCTCATTTAATTCTCATAACAACCCTTGGAGGTAGGCACTATTCTTGACCATATTTTACATATGAGGAAACTGAGGCAGACAAGTCAAGTGACTTGCCCAGAGTCCTAAGCTAGCATATATCTGAGGCTGAATTTATAATAGATAATATACAAGATACATAGATAGGGTAAATTGGGTCCCATACAGAAGGTCCTTAGGGGAGCATGTGGAGCATTTAACAAAGGAAAAGGTCGACAGGAAAGCTTTGAGGAGGGCACAAACTGTAAAGAAGGGAAGTGAGAAGTTGAAGGGGATTCAAGGGCTATGCAATGATATGTGATGAGCATGGATGAGCACTCAGAATTTATGACAAGTCCTAAAAAGACTGTAGAACTGACACCCAAGGAATCAGAGGATTGAGAGCTGGAAAGAAATCTTAGGGAATATTTGTTTTACAGAGGAGGAAACTGAGGCCCACAGAGGTCAAGGACCTTGCCAAGGGTCACACAGCTGATTAAGTATATGAGGCCAGATTTGAACTCAGGTCTTCCTGATTCCAGGCTAGCACCCTATCCAGTATCCCATCTGCTGTCTCAAGCAAGAGCTGCAGAAGACTGAGACTTGGAGTATTCTCAGTCATCCAAGATAAGGATAAAAGAGACATGACACAAAAAGAATTCACCAAGAGTAACAAATCCAGCTGAAAGACTGAAAAGGACCTTTGGATCACTGATAACACTGGTTGTAAAGACCCCTTCTTGTGGAGTGCTGAGGCCAGGAGGCAGCCACTGAGGCTGTAAAGGATGGGAAGGAGATGAGAAGGGATGCTGGGTTGTAAGCAAGGTGAAGGATGGAGGATGAAGGGCCAAGATGGATCCCAGAGCTGGAAGCAGCAGCAGGATGGGAAGGCTTGTAAGGATAATTTTGGGGTTGGGACCTAATCTAAATTAATTTGGTTGCCAGAGAAAATCCCAAATAAAATACCCACGTCAGCTGGAAATTTATGGTGATTTTAATTAATATAGAGGGAAGGAATTAAGGAGAAGAGAGAGAGAGAGGGTATAGGATTTCTCCCATCTGGCCTGTGTCAGGGGGAGTTCAAAGACCTCTGCCACAAGGTCTTTGAAGATTAGAGGCTTTCCTAAGATGATAGTGTTTGGAAGGTAAAGGAGAAAAGAATCAGCCTAAACTCTGAGAGAGCTCAGTGAAGATGCCTCACCTGAACTAGGCTACCAAGCTTCTCCCAGTATAGTATCAAGGAAAACTCACTGCCAAACCCGGACAATAGCTGCCACCATGCCAAGATGCTGAAACGCTCAGCAAGCTGCCACCAGAGCCACCTCTCTATGGAAAAAAAGAAGGGAGAGAGGAAGTGACGCAAAATATATAGATGGTTTTACATCACTTTCCTGCATCTTGCATGTACCAGTGGTAGCTTAAGCTTGACTTAGGACAGCCCAGGAATCTTTCAGTTGTTTCTGATTTGTCATTGCTAGCACATGTCTGTCATAGGCCATCCTTCTCAATACTTAATCCTTAAGTGTGGGTGTAGACACTCCTGTTTTTGTTAGACTAAGTAGGGTGGAGTAATCTAAAGTTCACAGGCTTCAAAAGGGCTCAGAAAATGCATTTGATGGACAGATATGCAGTGGAGGAGTGTGACCAGGAAGGGCAGGAAAAAGGCCATCATCTTCTTCACTTAATGACAGCTCATCTGTACATGCAGTCCCCTACTTCCCCAATAGCCTCAAAAGGGAGGGAAGTCTCTATTTTCAGAGAGGAGGAAATGAGAACAGAGAGCTTGTGCTCACAGAACCAAGAAAGGCTGAATCAAAACTCAAACTCAGGACTGTCCAGATTTAGGTCCTTCTATCAAATCCTGTTGCCTGTTAAGGGTATAGGAAATGCATGTTAATGGAAAGGGGCTAACACAGGAGAGTGCAGGAGCAAGAACCCTCTCTCTCTCTCTCTCTCTCTCTCTCTCTCTCTCTCTCTCTCTCTCTCTAAGTCAGAAAAACAAGGACTGTGTAAAACAGAAAATAATTCCTATGAGCAACACACTGCCCACATATTGATGGGCTCCCCTGAGATAGAGATCATCTTCCCTCACTCTGGGACCATGAGGCCTTTAGGATCTTGGCCTCCATTTACCTAAGAATTGGCATTTTTAAGCCTGCAGGAGTCTCAGTGAGTTTTTCTCCATGACCAAGACTTGGTTCATGCCAAATATCCATGGGAAGGCAAATATCATGGTCTCCATCTATTTAGAAGTGTGGGCTCCTTTCCTGCACTAATTTTTGGTGCTGGCTGCCTTGATGCACACCGAGAGGGAGATGGCTCTGAGCCCTACCCTTGGAGAGTTAATTTAAATATTTATTTAAATTGAAAAAGAAAATTAAAATCATGTTAAAATTAAAAACAAATTTTAATAATACTAACAATTGCTGTTTGTGGGCATGTACCCCTGTAGCACACATTAAGGGCCAAGTGGACTTTAGAAATATTGCCTTGTGGTAAAAAAACAAACCCAGGCTTGTCTTTCCCCTCTCCGATGCACCCTCAATACAATGGCCAAAATCATCTTTCCAAAGTGCAGAACTGACCAGATAATTCTGTTCTGCAATCTTTAGTGGCTCCCTGTGGTTTCTAGGATCAAAGCCAGACAGATCCCCTCAACTTGCCACTGAAAATACTTCACTGGGTGCTTTCTAACCTCCTTCCCCAAACAATTCTCCTTCACACTTTTAAATACTGGTCAGACTGGCCTAGGGATTGTGCCCTGACTTCAGGATTCCAGTTCCCAACTCTGCCCCTACTATGCTGGCCCTGTAGTGCTCACCCTCCTTATTTCCATCCCTGAGAAGCCTGGATTCCCTGAGGTGTCACCTCCAATCAGAAGCCTACCTCACTCCCCCACTTGTTAGGACACTGGATCCTCAAATTGCTTTGACAGCAATCAATCAAACCACCAGTGGAAAAGCATTTAGTAATTGACCATTGCATTCTGGCCACTCAGCACTGGGAACACCAGAAATGCAAATGCAGTCCCTGCCCTCACTGAGCTCTCAGTCTAATGGGGGGACATGACACATCAGTAGCCACAGGCAAATAAGGGATAGGCAGGAACAATGGGGGATCCTTATTTGAGGTGAATTGCTGCAGATTTATAAGAAGTGACAGGATCTTGGATTCTCTGAGCTGGAAGAGACCTGGAGACCATCTAGCCCAATGTAGATTTGATTGAGTGCACTCTCTCCAGCCTGGGACAAATGACTGTCCACGTAGCCTCTGCTTGATGACTCCTCCTCCCCCCCCCCCCCCCAGTGGAGTTCACTCCCTTCCAGGAGCAGCCCATCCTCTCTCACTTTTAGGAAGTTTGGTTAAGGAGAGGCATTATACAATTTAACACCTAATCCGCCTCAGCCTTTTCTCTTCCAGTGGCTTAACCTCTTTCTCCATTAAGCACCTGCTCCCAGGGTGGAGGATAATCATCTCCAGGAAAATGAAGTTAAAACTTCCTAGTTGGACTATGGCTTCTGGTCAGGCTTGGGAAACTGTCAGCTTCCTTCCTGCCTGAAGGTTCCCATAATAAAATAAAAATGATGAGGATCCCGACTGAAAAAGGACAAATGTTGGAGGGGCCGGGGGAAGACAGGCACACTGCAAGCCCATTTTAGTGGAACTTTGAGTTGGCCCAACTATTGTGGAGAACAATTTGGAATTATATTCAGAACTGTTTAGGCCTTGATCCCTAATGCCAAGCACATACCCCAAGGAAGTCAAATATGGAAAGAGGCCCAAATATTTGGAGCTACATTTTTTTGTGGCAATAATAAAAACAACAATGAAAACTAGAGACGGTCAATAGTAATGGCTGGACAAAGTGGTAAAGAATTGAATGGATTCTTCCTGTGCTGGGAGAGAAATGAAATTTCTGAAGGATTCAGAGAAACGTGCGGAGACCTCTCTGAATGGACCAGAGCCAAGTAAATGAGACCAAGAAAGAGAACAACCTCTATGAAGGCCACAACAACATAAAGGAAAATGAGACCAAGATTTTAGACTGCAGGTCAGTATGGAGGCCAGTCATGAATTCTGAGGCTGACAGTGAAATGTGCCTCCTTTCTTTTTTCTTTTTAAAAAACCCTTCCCTTTCATTTTGGAATCAATACTCTGTAGAGTAGTGAGGGCCAGGCAATGGGGGTGAAGTGACTTGCCCAGGGTCACATAGCTAGGAAGTGTCTGATGTCAGATTTGAACCCAGGACCTCCCATCTCTGGGCCTGACTCTCAATCCACTGAGCTTCCTAGCTGCCTCCCCCTCTCCTTTCCAACCTGCATAATGAGGCATGCTTTGCCAGAAACTTGGCTACTATGTTGCTTTATTTGGTGGAAGTGGGGAGTTATCTGTGGGAGAGGATCCCATTGTTTGTTTTCATTTCAACAGTATCAAGCAAACACTTATTTAAAAAATAAACATGCCAGTTAACATTAACAGAGGGCTCTAATGTTAGATTGCACTTAACTTTCATCCCCTCACCTGCTTCTCACAACTGCCATGGGAGGGACATACCGCAGATACACTCAAGGCCTGTGTTACAGAGTGTATCCGTGGCAGAGGCAGAGAGAGCTGGTAAAGCACAGTGGCAGAATGTGAACTCGCTGAACTCAGTGATTCTAGGTCCATCACATTAGTCTTTAAAACCTTGAGCCTGTTAAAATGAGGCAGAAAATCCTGAAGCATAGGTAGGCAGGAAAGTCCTTATCGGAGTCTTTTACACTCAGTTCAATGAAGACGTCTTCATGGCATCCTGGATATAGAAGGAGATGTGATTTGGGGAACCCTGAGTCTAATCCCTTTATTTTAGAGGGTGAAAGTGAACTAGAGAGGATGCACACTCAAGTCCAAGTCCAGGATTCTCCCTACTCTACCCCTCAAGCACCGAGAAGGTGCAAGGCACTGTGCTGGGTACTAGACACAAAGGAAAACAATCCCAATCAACCCTGGCATCAAGGAGCTCCCATTCTGCTGTATTGTTAGCAAGCAAGTGCAATGTCAATAGAAAGTAATCCAAAGAAATTTCAAGAGGAAGTGAATGCTACTAAGTGGGAGTTAGGGCCACGGGATATGGGGACAAGTCTCCTGTAGGAAGGGAGACCTGGGCTGTCTGGCAGGAAGCTAGAGATTCTCTAAGGCAGAGGTGAGGGCAGAATACCCTCCACACACAGGCTCTGGAACCCCCTCCAAGAGAGCAAGTGAGAAGACAAGCCTGTTGTACCGGACTAGATCAGGCTCTTGGGAAAAAGGCAATCCAAGAAATTGGTAGACCTGGGTGCTGTGGCATTTCTGGCTGATCAGAGAAGGGAAAGAATTCTGAGAACCAGGACCGTGTTTGCCCACTACTGAATTGAGGCCAGGAGCAAACAAGGGTGCAGCCACAGAATGGGCAGGACTTCCTGCAGGAGACTTTGGGTGTCCTGATAGCCTCCTGAGTCAGAATCATAGACTCAGAGGTGGAAGGGACCTCACAGGTCACCTAATCCGAGACCCCATTTTAGAGATGTGGAAACTGAGCTTGAGAGGGGAAGTCATCATAGATTAGTAATAGATCATAGGTTAGTCAATAGACATGAATGGCCCTCTATGTGCCAAGGCATTGTGATGAGTGCAGGGGAGACAATGAGGCAAAAGATAGTCCCTGCCATCTTGGAGCTCATCACCTAATTTAGGGCTAGAAGGGACCTTGTTGTTGCTGTCATTTAGTTGTTTTCTGATTCTTCATGACTCCATGAACCATAGCATGCTAATACTATTCATGGGGTTTTCTTGGCCAAAAAAAAAAATGGCTGGAGAGATTTGCAATCTCCTTCTTCATGCAAACAGGGTTAGGTGACTTGCTCAAGGTCACACTGCTAGGAAATGACTAAAGCTTTGAACTCAGGGTTTCCTGACTCCAGGCTTATCCACTAAATCCCTAACTGCCCCTAGAATGGACCTTAAAGGTTACCTAATGCAACCCCCTGTTTACAGATGAGGAAATGGAGGCCCCAATAGAATAAGGCATTACAGGATCACAGATACAATCCAGGAATCTAGTACAGGGATCAGCAAACTATTGCCCTGAGGTCAAAGCTAACTCCCCACCCTCCTTGTTTTACCACTTCAAGCTAAGACCAGTTTTTACATTTGTCAATAAAGTTTTATTGTTTAAAAATTGTTTAAAAAACATTCTTAGCTCAAGGGCAAGTAAAGAAAAAAAAGACAACTGGCCAATTTTGGCCTTTGGATCTAGAGGAGATGACCCTGGAGTCCCAGGGGGTTAGGGTACATGCCCAAGGGCAACCTTCCGGCCTTCAAGAATAACACTCTCTCCACAAAAGAGATGATTAAAAACAACTGGTGAAAAAATAGAGATCAGCCCCTCCCTGTTGGCACAAGAAGGGAAATGGAGCCGACCAGTTGGGTGGGTCGTCCCTGGCAGGTGTGAGTCTCCACCCCATGGCTCTATGTATCAGCCTGAGAAAGTGTTTGCCCACTGACCATGGAATGTTTCCTGGGCCATCATGATGCTAATGCAGCCAAGGAAGGTGACCTTGGGTACCATCTACACCAACCAACCACGAGAAGTCAGAATCTGAGATCAGAGGACAAACTCTGCACTCCCAACTCCCTATCTCCCACCTCCAAAGGAAAGTCCATGCAAACCAGAGCTATAAAGCAATTGCAGGTCCTGGGAATGCCCCCTCATCCCCACCAGAAGCTCCTCCTCACTGCCATGAAAGGTGGAAAGAATGAGCCCGAGGGACAGCAAGGTGTCTTGCTCATTGGCCCTTCTATCAACCCAAGCAGAGCTGAACAGGCCTGCAGAGACCTCATTTTACAGATGGGAACACTGAGGCTCGATGGCAGAGTCCCTGAAGCCCTTCTGATTTCTAATCCAAAGGCTCTTCCAGATAAGCCACACCTAGGAGTTTCTTTTCTTGATCTCTGCTGAATCTTTTTGAGTACTATTAGCACTGAAGACCTCAGGACCTGGGATTTCGGGGCTGGCAGGGGGCTCCGAGACAGTGAGGCCAGTCCCCTCCTGAACAAGCCATTCCCCACGGATGGTCATTCAGCCTTTGCTTGAAGCCATCCATTGAGGGGGAGCTCACCACCTCCCAAGGCAGCACTTGGACAGCTCTGAGACCCATCAAATGAGATATTTGTAAATAACTGTAAAATGCTTACCTAGCACAGTGCCTGCCACACAGTAGGCTCATAATAAATGCTTGTTCCCTCCACTGGTTAGGAAAATTTCCCTGGCATCAATGTGAAGTTTTCTTGCCACTTGGATCATTGCTCCTGGTTGGTCTTCTGGGGCCAGGCAGAACAAGGCTAAGTGTTGTCCACACTTCCCAAGGTCAGAGGTTCTCCACACTTTCAGTAGAGAACCAACCCCAAGAAAAGCCTGCTCTGCCTCAATCCTGAGTACTTCAGGAAGCCCCGCTTTCTCCTACCAGCCTAGGGCCATGACCGTGGCTTCCCAGTGCTTCTTTATAGAGGCCTTTATTGACTGGGAAAGTGAAGGTGGGCGGATAGACCCCCACCCCCTCCCCAGACTGAACCCAGGGCACCTCAGCTATTAAGCTCAGTCAGTGACTAAAAGGGAGAGAACAAACCAGTTGGCACCACCACCATGAACTAATGGGAAAGTGGCCACACCAAGTTGCCCTGCTCTGCCCTACCCAGGTCCAGGTTTAAGCTCTCTTGTCCCCCACTTCTTATAATCAATCACCCCTTGTTCTCTGTCACTCTTCACCAGCTGCCCTTTTATTAGCTGGGCTTCTACCACCCCAGTCTGGGAGGGCTTCCATCCAGCAAGGACACCAAACCCTGAGGATTTGGGGTGAGTAGGAGGGAGCTTTCAAATGCAAATGAGAGTGTCCGAATTCTAAAGACATTGGATCTGCTCAGAAAGTTCCCTTTACCACCTCCCAAAGGAACACCCAGGTAGTGAGTACAGGCTCTCTCCTGCCCTTCTCAGATTTCCTTATGTTCATATTGTATCTCTATGGTGGACTAGATGGTGGATATTATTATCCCCATTTTTCTGATGAGGAAACTGAGGCACAGAGGGATCAAGAGACTTTCTCATGTTCACACAGGCCCTAAGCACCTAGGAGACAAGCCCTTCTCCAATCCAAGGTCAATGATGGCTAACAAAAAGAAAAAAGAAATGGGACCTCGACTTGGTCAACCCAAGTTTTATTCTGAACGTATTGCCAGCATACTCCTACTATGGCCCCACTTCCCCTTGTCTCCATTCACGCATCAACCATTCTTCCCCTCCCCCAGTTCAGGTCATCATCAGGTCCTTACCTGGACAAAGGCCAAAGCCCTCTAGCTGGTCTCCCCTCATGACTCCCTACTCCAGTCCATCCTCCCTACAACTATCAAGGTGATTTTCAACAAGCACAGGTCTTACCATGTAACTCCTCTCTTTCCCCAACTCAACAAGCCCCAATGGCTCCCCAGTGGGAGTGGCAGCACCCCCAGGTCGCCAGCTCTGTTTCTAGATCATTAGAGCCATGATGAGGGGAAGCACAGATGGGGGAGATCCACACTGAATGCCCTCCTCCCCAAGCAGTCCCAGAGAAAAGGAAGAACTCGAAGCCAGAATCCCTGCCCTATCAAGTGCTTTAAGAGGCAAAATGATATTCAGGAAGGTGAGTTACACCAGCATTTCTGCTGTACCCTAAAGATCATGGGACCGTTCCATCTGACTTGGGGCTGAAGCCACTGATGTGGGTATTCTTCCCACTCCAGGGTGTGAGATCCTTGACAGTAGGGACTATATTGGTTTTCTGGCTCTATCTCTGCGATTTAGCAGTGCTTTTATAAATTGTAAGAACTGAAAAACTGCCACTCCTCCCTCTGGCATGGGGTGTTGTACCCCCAAATTATAGAAGTGTTTCAGGCCAAATTGTAAGCAGGAAAATTCCTTTGCTTTCTTGCATTCCTGTTAAGGCTAAAGAAAAGGTTGGCCTGGACTTCAAAGGTTAATGATAAGAAAGACCTGGGAGAGAATTATCCTCCTGGGATCATCTGTGTTTTGAGATGGATGCAGAGATACACCTCCAGGCTATGCTTTGAAATCACGGATAGTCTCTAATATCTATCTTTGCCCCCCTCCCCCCCACTGTGCCTGAGTGCATACCCCCCTGAAGCCATGTATCTATCACCAGTTGTAGAGAGTTTAAAGATCCCAGAATTGATGTCCTCTAGAAGGCAGCTTTTCATCTATTCAGTCCTCCTGGCTGGATTCAACATTACCTCTTAAATGAATAAACTTCTTTTATTTTTAAGCTAAGTTTTGGAGTCTTTCATTCTTGCAAAAGGTACCCCTTCCCAAACCCAGGGGGTTCACCTCAAGCCACCCACAACACCTCCATCTCTCCCTCCCTCCCTTCTTCCCCCTACTTCCCTCCCTCCCTCCCTCCTCTCTCTCTCTTTTTCCCTTTTTTTCTTCCTCCCCCTTCTCTTACCTCCTTCCCATCCTCCCTTTCTATCATTCACTCAAAGTAAGGATATACCAGTTAATTGCTTTAGGATTCCATTCATCACATTTGACTTCTCGGAACAAAAACTCCCCAACCCTGGTCACCTTCCCTCATTAAAAGTGGTTTCCGGAGCAGCTAGGAGGCTCAGTGGATTTAGGATCAGATCTAGAGAAAGGCAGTCCTGGGTTCAAATTTGTCCCCAAGCACTTGCTAGCTGTGTGACCCTGGGCAATTCACTTAATCCCTATGGCTGAGAACCAGTCCTCAGTATTGATTTGAAGTTGGAAGGTAAGGGTTGGTTTTTGTTGTTATTTTTTAAAGTAATTTCCTGTGAGCAGAGATTGTTTTGTCTTTGTTTTCATGCAGCCAGCACTTAGCACACACCCAGTGCTTGGCACTTAGACGTCATAGATGCTTTTTCCTCCAAATATTCCAGACTCAGCTCAAAGGCCATCTCCAAGCAGGAAATTTTCTATTAGAGCCTTGCCCCCTCCGCAAGCTCAAGCTCCCCTTCCATCTCTTCTCCACGGTCTTTGAATGTCAATTCTGTGACTCTGAATTAGAAGGTGAGCCCTTGAGGGCGGTTCTGCCTTCCCTTTTACCCCCAACATGCCCCTTGCCCATGCCAGGCACATAGCCAGGGCTTAGATAATGCTCTTCGATGCTAGGTGATCTTTCTGAGGTTCCAGTGGTCTAAGGCTCTGCAATGCATTAGCACTGAATTCTACACACAGGGATCTCTGGGTTAAAAGACCTAGACAGGGACGAGATCAGCTCTGCTCCCGAGTGCAGAGGGTGCCCCACCTTCCAAGACACAACAAAGCAAGCATTAGTCAGGCACTGCAAGCAGTTAGCAAGTCCTAAAGCAAGCCCTGGGAATAGGAGGGCAAAATGAACCTCAGCCTCTGTCCTCCAGAAGCTCACTTTCTACCGAATTCCAGTTCTTTCCTCTAGCTCCAAGTGCAGCCACTTGAGGATCTATCTGTCTTTCAAGCCAGTTATTACTGTAAACTGCCACCCAGGGTTTCATGATGGATAAAGGTCCTTGGATTCTGAAGACACCTTCAAATGTGGCCACTGACAACACTGGCTGTGTGACCAAGGACAAACCACTTAACCTCTCTTTGCCTCAGTTTCCTCATTTGTAAAATGGGGTTAATAACAGCACCCATATCCCAGGGTTGCTGGGGGGAGATATAATATTTATAAACCTCACATACACAGTAGGTATTTAATAAATGTTCATTCAAATCTAAAATGTAAGCAAGCTGCAGAAGAGTTGCTAATCTCCTTGGGAGAGAAGAGGATTTCCACATTGGGAATTTCCCACACTGATGAAAAGAGAAGTCTGGGTGACCCCCTACCCCCATCCCCTTTTGCCAATGGTCTTTGTTTACCCCAAGACAGCAATAATTTGGAATAAAGTTCTGTTCAGTTGGGGTTTTTTGAGGTTGGATTTTGTTTGTCTGTTTTTTAGCCCTCACCTTCTGTCTTTGGATCCATTCTGATACAGAAGAGCAGTAAGGGCTAGGCAATTGGGGTTAAGTGACTTGTCCAGGGTCACCCAGCTAGGCTGACTGAGATCAGATTAGAAGTTCTGTTCTTTTTCAGGCCGGTGTGCTGGTGAGTCTAGGCTAATTCTCCCACCTCGGTCTCCCTTCAAAGCCCAGCTACTTACTCCCTTTCCCCAATTCCCCTTCGCTCTCTGGGATACTGGAATTTGATGGCCATGTAATAGTGCTTTGAGAAACAGGCAGAGCCCCAGGGAAATATCCGCTGTTAAAAGGGACTCTGGAGCAGCAGCCTCGTTGGGAATGCAGGAAGCCAGAGGGAAGGAGGGAAGGAGAGAAAGAGGAGAGAAGGAGAGAGTGAAGACGACAAGGACTCCCCAGTCTATACTTAGCAGGAACTGGTTTGAGTTGGCATTTTGATTGTAGACCACAGAAAGTCTCACTGCTGTGATTTCATTTAGAATCCTTCTGCCCTACAATTAAATCCAACTTACCCTTCCATCCCCCTCCTTAAGTAACCCAGCTTGAGGTTTATCTAATAACCTCTGAACCCGGAGAGCAGGAAAAAACTGAACTTGGGGCAGGGTCATTTATTTTAAAATTAATAGTATAAAAATATCCCCGGCTCTGATGGGTATCGCCGGGCTCGGGTGTCAGCGAGAGTCCCCCTCCCGGCTCCAGGCTCTCCTCCGCCCGCCCGCCCGTAATCTGGCTGAGCCCCTTTAAGTTCCGCTGCGGTCCCCGCCGGGTTTCGGGCCAGAGCCGTCCCCTTCTCTCCCTGCTAAATCTTCGCCTGAATCGTGAGTGGTTATTAATAGTCCCCAGGAAAAGCAGCCCAGCGCCTCGCTGGCACATCCCGCGGCCACCGGCCCCGGGTTCCTCCGCTTGGCCCGGGTAGGGGCCGGGGCTCGGGGAAGCTCCCTTTCGGTGTGGAGCCCAGGCGAAGTTCCCGCTCCCAAAGCTCTCCTGCTCTGCTCTCAGCCAAGTGACCGCCCTGGGCACCCACCGGCGGCGGCGGCGGCGGCGGCGGCGAGAGGAGGCTCGAGCTGGCCCGAGGCAGGCAGGCGGGGAACCTGTCTCTCAAGGCATCCGGGCGCCTCCAGGGGATGAGCCGAGAGAAGAGGCAGCCTCCTCCGCCCCCCCCCCCCCCCGGCTCCTCAAGGGCGCGCAGTGGTCCCAGTCCGGGATCCCGGGCAAACTTGCCAGACGGCCCCCCACCCTGCTCCCCGGCCTCCCTAGACTCACCCTCTTCCGAGTCCGTCTTGGCCTTTGGAGGCAGGGTCTGGAGGTCAAAGGCATCCTGACTCATGTCTGCAGCTCCCAGCTAGGGGGATGAGGGGCTTCCAGGGAGCCTCCCGGCAGCGAGCCTCCCCCGGCACCGTCGCCCGATTGTCTGTCCTTCGGTCCAGGGGTGCCGGCGGCCGGCCAAGCAGGGAGGGGAAGAGAGGCTTGGGAGCCGCAGCTCACGGAGCAGTGCCCGGAGCCGAGGTGGCCCCACCCCCCAAGCCCCTGGGGGTGGGTGGGTGGGCAGGAGGCGCTCCGGTGACGCCCACTCCCTTCCTCCTGCTGCTCCCGCTGCTCCTCCTCCTCCTCCCCTTCCCCCTTTCCTTGGGTATCAGGCAGAGCCCGGCGCGCACCTGCGGGGGATGCTCTGACCCGCCCCTCTCCCGCTGCCCCGAGCACTCCGAGGGTCGCGCATTGGCCTCCCTGGGCTTTTCGCAGGGGGCAGTGGGGAAGAGCCATGAAAAGCCCTGCGCGCCGGGAGGGAGCCCCCTTCCCCCCTTCCCGCCGACTCGTGCCCTGCCCTGAGCTGTTCCTGGTCCCCCTCGGGCTTTCCGGGGCGCCCTGGAATCACCCGCTGCCCCCATTCCAAGTTCAGCCCTGAGCTCCGGAGAGGCATCAGGGAGGGGGAGAAAAGACTGCAGTTGTGTCCCTGGGACCCCCCTTCTCAGTCCTCCTCCCATTCTGGCAGTAGCAGTCTGGGCTGGCGGGGAAGCATCCCTGAAGGCAGCAGCTTTGTCCTTTATAACCTCTGACTCAGTCCCCTAGTTCAGAGCTGGTGGACAAGTGGATAGAGCACCCTGGAATCTGGAGGACCTGAATTCAAACCCCACTTCATAGTAATGAGCTAAGTGACCTTGAACAAGTCACTTAACCTTGGTTTTCCTCAACTGTAAAATGATGGCAATAACCTTGCAAATCCTCTTGTGAAGAGAGGATATTCCTAAAAGCTCTTGGCACAGTACCTGGCACACATAGTAGGAGTCCTAGAAATGCTTATTCCTTTTCTCTCCCATAGCCTGGGAGCCACAGGGGGCAGGAGAGTTCCTCCAAAGTGGACCAGGGTGGAGCTTGGGTATAGGAAGAGGCCACCCCTGGGGACAGAAGCCTTGTTTCCTCACTTCTCCCTCCCGTAATGCTGGGGGTCTAAGGGTGCCTTCTACTCAGTACATTTGGAGGTTCCTTGGGCTATGTTTCCGCAAGGAGCCTAAAGAGGCAGCGAGGGTCCCCATGTTATGTTCTAAAATTTGGAGGGGATGCGTTTTCAGACAGTGGTCTGTGGGGACATGGGGAGCCTGTGAGCAAGTGTGGAACCCTTAAAGGGTCAGACTGACAGGGGGAACACCCCCCCCCCAGGCTCCTGGTGGCCCGAGGGTCACTCCTAGCACCTGGTGGGCAGGCTGAAAACCTCCCTCTTGGTCTGGAGTCTGCCCCCTCTGCCCCCTTTCTCCACTGACAAAAATACTGCTGGCATTTATCACCACCCAGACAGATGCCCATACTAGGAGCCCCCTGACTGATCTCCTTAAATGATCTCTGCCCTCTCCAGGGCACCCTTCACAGGCCACCACATAGGTTGTCCTAAAGCACAGCTTGAGCCATGTCATTCCTCTGCTCAACAAGCTCCAGAGGCTCCCTAGTACTTCCAGGTGAGTGGGATAAAAATGACCACCCAGCCCAGACTTCAAGCCTGGAGTCAGAGCACGAGCCAGGAAGAAGCAGACTTTTCTTCTTTTGCAGGAGGAAGGGGCCAATGCCAATGCATGGGCACAGATACAAACGCTATCCAGAATCCGGGTGCCAGGACCCCTCCCCTTTCTGCCTGATCCCCCACTGTCTTACAGCCTAGGCACAAAAGTCTGTCTCAAGCAGAAAACAGCAAAATATGGAGCCGGAGCTCATCAGGAGCTCCTAGCAGGAAGGGGTCAGGTTATAGAGGTGGCCAAGTCCTGGGGAGGGGCTCCTCTGGCTCCCAAAGGTAAGAGGAGATTAGGAGCTGGGAGAGCTCCTTGAAATGAGTCCTTGAAATGAGATAAGAGGTCTCCCAACTCACTGGACCTGCAGCAGCAACAAAATGGCCTCGGGGTCTTGTTCTGGAGCCCTAAATAGGCTTTCATTCCTGATGGAGGGGGTGGGGTGGGACCGATGGACGCCCACCCCCGAAAGAACAAATGACTACTTTTTATTCCCCACACAGGGCAACTTAGATTCCTGGCACTGACCTTCAGAGAACTTCATAGGTGTCCCATCATTCCCTCTTACTTCATATTATGCTCCTTCATGCCAGCCAAAGTGCCATGTCTGCTGTTCCTTTAACAACCAAGATGGCTCAGTGGCTAGAAGATCAGGCTTAGAGGTAGGAGGTCCCAGGTTCAAATTTAGCTTCAAATACATCCTCGCTGGGTGACCCTGGCCAAGTCACTTAACCTCCATTACCCAGCCCTTACAGCTCTTGTCTAAAAATGAATGCCTGGTATTGATTTGAAGAAGGAAGGGAAGAGCTTCAAAAAACAAACCAACCAAAGCAGCTCATTTCATCTCCTGTCTCTGGGCTAGGTAAGGGCTGCTCCATCCTCACCCACCCCCTGCTTAGACCAGCACAGTCTCCCCTCACCCCTAAGCTTCCTGCCAGGCTTCCAGCTCTTCCAGGAAGCTTCCCTGCTGGGGTGGCCCTGAATGAACTCCTAGGGATGTCTTTTGACATGTTTACTCCCTGGTTATGCATTGGTTTCCCCAATAGAAGGTAAACCCTCTGGGGGCAACTGGCTCTTCATTTTTGCCTTTGTATCTCTATGCCTGATGCATTGTGGGTGATTGTGTGGGCTGCTTTCCCACACCTCCAAGGGGCTCCGGGGTGGGAGGGTCGTCCATCCCCTGGTCTCCTGGGTCCCTGTAGGGCTAAAGCCCAGAGAGAGCCAGAAGTAACACTAAAAAAGAGAGGGTGGGGTGGGGGGGAAGATGGAGGAGAGGAAGTCCTGGTGGAGGCGCCTCCTTGTATATTCATGAGACACAAACAAGTGACACCCCCAGATAAATATAATAAATCCGGACCCAGGACCGCCTTCCACCCAGCCTCGGGCAACGAGCTGACCTTGGGACGAGCTTCCCAATGGACAAGAGCAGCTGATGGGGAATGCCATTCTAAAGGTCGCCGTGGCAGCTCCCCAGAGGGGAGCTGGGAGCTGGGATGGTTCTAGAAAAGCCCCCACCCCCGCGCCACAGGACGCAGAGCTCACACAGGGCCAGGCAACTGGTGCCCAAAGCCAGGAACTAACTAATCCCAGCCATCTAAGGATGGGGGGCAGGACTATTTGAACCCAAAGGGAGACGCTGGAGGGCTGGAGGGAGGCGGCTACAGCCGGTGCCTTTGAAAACAAGCTCTGGACTCAAAATAGAGTTTTTCAGTGAACCCTGGGTGGGTCTGTGCTCCTGACCTTTTTTGGACAACGTTCAATATCATCGGGTCTAGCCAGGTTATTTTACTGATGAGGAAACTGAGGCACAATACCTACTAGCAGCAGACTTGCTTAATACTTGCTAGTATATTGCCACAATGCTTGCTAAAGAAAGACGTGCTTGACTGAAATCTTAAATGAGTCAGCCGAATTCCTCAATAGTAAGTGACAGGGAGGGGATTTGAACCCAGGTTTTCTCTCTTTCCATCCCCTTAAACCCACCCACCCCATGAAAAAAAGAGAGCATGATCTTGTTTTTAGCACTGATAGGGGTATGAAGAAGGACTGGGCTTGTTATTTCTTTGGTCCCAAGTAAGGAAATTCACCTCACCAATGCAAATTGAGAATTTTTGGCAACCTGAAAGTCTTTGAACTTTTGCTTCCAGCACTGACAGGTAAGTGACTTGCCCAGGGTCACACATAGCACGTGTCAGAGGAGGGATTTAAACCTCAAGTCTTCCTGGCACTGAAAATGGGAAAGGTTACCTGAGAGCAGGAAGAGACCATCAGAGAGGGAGGATAGAATAAAATGAGAAATGGTGGGGGAAAGGGCTCTGGAAGCCAGAGGAAGCAAATGCCCCAATAGAATACAGGTCCTACTATGTGCAAGTCTTGGATTTAGCTCATAGCTCTGGAGTCAGCTCCTAAGGTCCCCCCTGGATGGAGAGCTGAAAGGGACCCCAGAGGGCATGTGCCCCAAAGCCCTCAGACATCCCCAGTCCCAACAGCAAGGAGCCTCTGAGTCAGATCTGAAGAGTTCCTGCCTTCAGAGCTAGTCTCTTCCCAGGACCTACCTCTCTGCCTCCTCTCCCTTTAGCCCTTCAGGCCAGCTGGCTCCATTTCCCTAGGGCTGGCATTTCTGAGCGTGCTGGAGTCTCAGAATGATCCTTTTTTCCATGACCACGATCTAGTGAGCCCCTGAACATCTGCAGGAAGGCAAAATCAATGTGCTCTCTATATTTAGGAAGCCTGAACTTTTTTCTTCCATCCTGATTTTTGGTGCTTGCTGCCCTGGCACCCACCAAGAGAGAAATGATTCTGGGTCAAGCCTGGAGGGGCTTTAATAATAGTAACTGTTCTCTATGAATATGCAGGCTTCCCACCATAAATTCCACCCTCTACAGGAAACCTTCCTCAAATTATTTCCCTAGTTTGCTTAGTCTACTTGTTTGTGTGTTATCTCCCCTATTAGAAGAGTGGTAAGGGCAATGGGGGTCAAGTGACTTGCCCAGGATCACATGGCGAGGAAGCCAGATTTGAACCTAGGATCTGCCATCTCTAGGCTTGGCTCTCAATCCACTGAGCTACCCAGCTGCCCCCTCTATCTCTTTTAACACCTAGATGCCTCTCAACTGGAAGGCATCTTAAATATCATCTCTGGACAAGATCTTTTGCATGGATTCAGGTATTCAAGGTCATAGAGGTAGTAAGAAAATAAGTTGCTGGATCAGTATTAGAATGTGACTTTGGAACTCATGTCCCTTGACTCCATACCCCTGGCTTTTCTGGAAGCTACCATTCTATTGCATAATGAGGCCACAAGACAGAATATCTGGGGACAGTCTTGTTCTCCTTACAGGGAGACATCGCCCAGTCAAGAGTCTCCCCAACAGAAGATGGCATTGTGTGTCCTCTAACTGAGGTTTGCCAGAGAAAGGGGAGAGATGGGGAGGAACGAGAGGCTCCTTTTGAACCTTCTCCCTCTGTGGCCAAGTTCACTGCACATATCTTTTCCTTCTGATTTAATCCACTCTTAGACCATACTCTGGAATTAGGAAAGAAAAGAGATAAAACCCATTTTTCTTGGAAGGGTTTGATAGCTGACATAATACATAGCAAAGCTCAGTTGTGTAAATACACAGAGAGAATTTTAGAATTCTTAGCCCTGGGACGATGAACTATAAACCGTAAAGGCTCAGAAAAAATGTAAATACGTATTTTGGCTATTTTTAACATCTATTATTTACCGGGCTGGGCCAGTGATGGTCCATTGTGTGCATCTGGACAGATTTAAAAGTGCACATTTTTAATATGCTCTTAGTCCCCGAAAAATAGCAAACAGTGATTAATAATGGTAGGTGCAGTCACAGGGAAGCAGGTTTGTTGTCATTGTTTTCTGGGCGGCAATTATCCTGAGCTCAGATGGAACCCTTCAACCATGGCCAACCTAGACTGAGTACCAATCATAAATTTAGCTCTCTCTCCCTGTCTCTCTGTCTCTCTGTCTCTCTCTACTCCTCTCTCTCTCTTTCCCTCTCTTTGTCTGTTTCTGTCTCTCTCCCTTTCTCTCTCCCTCTGTCTCTCCCTTTCTCTCTCTCCCTTCCTCTCTCTGTCTGTCTCTGTCTCTCTCCCTTTCTCTCTCCCTCTTTCTCTCTCTCTCTCCCTTCCTCTCTGTCTCTGTCTCTCTCCCTTTCTCTCTCCCTCTGTCTCCCCCCTTTATCTCTATCTCTGTCTGTTTCTGTCTCTCTCTCCCTTTCTCTCTCCCTCTGTCTCTCCCTCTCTCTTTCTCTCTTTCCTTTCCTCTCTCTCTCTCCCCCTCTCTCTCCCTTTATCTCTCTGTCTGTTTGTCTCTCTCTTCCCTTCCTCTCTCTCCCTCTGTTTCCCCTCTCTCTCCCCCCTCTCTGTCTCCCCCTCTATCTCTATCTCTTCCTGTTTCTGTCTCTCTCTCCCTTTCTCTCTCCCTCTGTCTCTCCCTCTCTCTTTCTCTCTCTCTCCCTTCCCCCCCCCTCTCCCTCTCTCTGTCTCTCCCTCTATCTCTCTCTATCTCTGTCTGTTTCTGTCTCTCTCTTTCCTTCCTCACTCTCTCTCCCTTTCTCTCTCTGTCTCTCTCTACCCCCTTTTTCTCTCTCTCTCTCCCCTCTCTGTCTCTCCCTCTATCTCTATTTGTTTCTGTCTCTCCCTCTCTCCCTTTCTCTTTCTCTCTGTCTCTCTTTCTCTCTCTCCCTTCCTCTCTCTCTCCCTTCTTCTCTCTCTCTCTCTGTCTGTCTCTGTCTCTTTCTCTGTTTCTCTCTCCCTCCCTCCCCCCCCCCGTCTCTGTCTCTCTGTCTCTCTCTCTCTGTGTCTCTGTCCCTGTCTCTCTCTGTCTCTGTCTCTCTCTGTGTCTGTCTGTCTCTCTCCCCTCTCTCTGTCTCTCTCTACCTCTCCCCCCCTCTCTCTTATAAATCATTAAACATTAGGTGCTATTTTTGTAGGAGTCTTTCATTTTCAAAAGTCTGAACCTGGGATCTTGTTAGACCCTGGAACACTCACCTCATGGACAGATTCCCTCTTCTAATGGGCAACTCAGGATCTTAGAACACTGTCCAAGGCCACCTAGCTCCCACCTAGATGGGAGGACTCCTGGTCAGCTCTCTGTCCCATAGCCCTCCTCTTCTCCCTTCCCCTCCCCTCCTCTCTTTTCTCCTCCTCTCCCAGCACCTCTCTCTACTCTATGTATGTCTATATGCTCTTGTATACATCATTATGTATTACGTTCCATACCGATGACATACAGAGTATACTTTTGGGATGCTTCCATGTAATACCCAAATATACACGTATGTATATAAAACATGTGCATATTGTAAAAGGGAACAGACTCTAATTCTGTGTCTTTGAATCCCTGTCACTCAGCACAGTGCCTGGGGCCCAGCTGAGATTGGACTAATGTTCCTGGGCTGTTTGATTGATGTATAAATGAGCAGACATTTCCAAAGGACTTTAAGGTAACAGTATGCCATATTATATGACTTATGCCTCATCACAACCCTATAAGATAGGGGCTATAAGCAACTTTACTGCCATTTTAGATCTGGGGAAACTGAGTCACAAAGTGCTAAAGTCTATGATCAGGCAATAAATGACAGGAATGGGATTTGATTCTAGATTTTCCTGACACTGAAGCCAGTAAGAAATTTTCTTGGCCACTCCCCCTCCCTATATCTATAGTGATAATTAATAATAATAGCTAACATTTATTTCACACCTACTATGTGCCAGGCACTGTATTAAGCACTTTACACTTATTTTTTTTTAAACCCTTACCTTCCGTCTTGGAGTCAATACTGTGTATTGGCTCTAAGGCAGAAGAATGATAAGGGCTAGGCAATGGGGGTTAAGTGACTTGCCCAAGGTCACACAGCTAGGAAGTGGCTGAGGCCAAATTTGAACCTAGGACCTCCCGTCTCTAGAACTGGCTCTTAATCCACTGAGCTACCCAGCTGCCCCCTCACTTTACACTTATTATCTCATTTGAACCTCACAACAACCCTGGGAAGTAGGTGCTATTATTATTCCCATTTTACAGATGAGGATATGGAGGCAAACAGAGATTAAATGACTTGCTCAAGGTCACAACTCTAGAAGTGTCTGAGGCTGGATAGGTCTTTCTAACTCCATCCAGGTCTAGTGCTTTATCCACTGTACCACCTGGCCTCTCATGGATGCCCTAGCTGCACATACAACAGAACCTTACTTGAGAATGTGACAGTCAATCATTAAGTAATTATTAAGTGCTTACTATATACCACAAACTGTGTTAAGCTCTGAGGATACAGAGAAAGGCAAGACAGTCCCTGCCCTCAGGACACTCACGGTCTATTAGGGGAGACAGCGTGAAACCAACCTTGTACAAGCATGCTAGAGGCAGGTTAACTGGGAGATCATCTTTAGAGGGAAGGCACTGGGATTGAGGGGGCTTCCTAGAGAAGGGGCGGTTAGCTGAGACTTGAGGGACTCTAGGGAAGCCCAGAGATGGAGATGGGGAGACAAAGGCAGCAGCCAGAGAAAATGCTGAGTCTGGAAATGGAGGGTCTTGTGCAAGGAACCCTGGGTCAGTGGATCTAAGAGTGGCAAGAAGGAAGGTGTAAGTAAGGTAGGAGGAAGCCAGGGAGTGAAAGGCTTTGAATGCCAAACAGAGAGGATTTTATATTTGATCCTGGAGGCAACAGGGAGGCACTGAAATTAGGTGAACAAAGTGGCAACGTGATCAGATCTGAACTTTATAAAAAGATGAATGTGACAACTGAGTGGAGGATGGATTAGACTGGGGAGAGGAGGCTTGAAGCAGGCAGATCAATGAGAGAGCAAGAGACAGAGACAGAGGCAGACAGAGACAGAGAGGGAGGGAGGAAGAGACAGACACAGACACAGAGACAGACAGAGGGAGGGAGGGAGAAACAGAGAGTGAAAAAGAAAAGGAGGGAGAGAAAGAGACAAAGAGGCAGAGCAGAGAGAAGAGAAAGGTTTGACAGAAAGAGACAGAGATGAGGAGAGAGAAAGAGAGAGAGGTGTCGAGGCATGAGATGATGAATACGTCGAGGATGCAGTGCTCAGTGACAGGGAATGGTCCTTCCCCTCGAGATATCAGAGTGGTTTCTCTAAGAGTGAAAGCAGGGGCCACACCAGAGATATTGGGAAGGCAGAGATGCTAAGACTTGACAGTCGATTGGGTAGGTTCCCATCTACTGTGTGCCAGGCATTGGTCTAAGTGCTTTACAAACAACAGCTCATTTGATCTTCACAATCACTCTGGGTGGTAAATGCCATTATTCCTCCTTTTTACAGATGAAGAAACCGAAGTAAACAGGTTCAATGACATCCCAGGATCCCACACCTGGAAAGTGTCTGTGGTTGGATTTGAACTCAGACCTTCCTGACTCCAGGCCCAGAGCGCTGACCATCACAACGCCCCCAGCTGCCTCATACCCAATCATGGGAAGCCCTGTCAGGGAAGAAGTGCCCTTTGGGCTTGGGAGCCTGGCCCCCTGGCCTCCACATCAGCTGATCGACTCACAGCCCAAAGATGCAGTTATTAGATTGTCTGGCCACTGGAGCATTCCCTTGTTTTTAGCTGTGGCCTCTGTCCTCTCTTGCTCAGGGTCACGTACACCCTCAGGCAGCCATCTAGAGCAGCCCTGGGGCCTGTCCAATCCCTGGACCACTAAGGAAGTGTGGGCTTGGGGAGGACTGTGCCTGTGAGGACCAGGGCTCAGAGCAGGCCTGGCTCTGGGATGGGTGCTGCTGCCCCCACTGAGCTTGAGTTCTGGAGCTGGAACCAAAGCCCCCTTGGGCCAGTTCTGGGCCCGGTCAAGCTAGAGGGCTGCTGGGCTAAGAAGAAGCCCATTAACTACTGCCTGCGACTGGCCGAAGGATGCCTGCACGGAGCAGAGCCACGGTGAAACCAAAGCAGGACTCGGTTGCAAAGGGATTATTTGTGCTTCCAGAACAATTTGGGAGACTTTAAGGCAGCGGCCCCAGCCCTGGGAGGGGTCAGCTCCCCTGAGGAGGGAACTCCAATTTGAAAGCGCTGGTGGGAAGGGAAGAATTGGCTTTCTGTGAAGTGGTGAATCATCCAGTGGGGGCCGTGTTTTGGTTGGGACACAGTGGGTTCCATGGCCATGCGTGCAGAGCCAAGAGTCCCCACTGAGTTCCAAGTCCAGAAAACATGGTACGATCTAAATTGTGTCTGTTCAGCTCATGAAATCCCATGGGAATGCTAAAAAACAAACAAACAAAAGCCCTGGAAGGTTGACCAAACACTTTACTCACAGTCTTTGGGAAGGAGGATGCTTTTCTATTAACTACATTTTACTCAAGGGGAAACTGAGGCACGTGGTTTATGTGACTTGCTCAAAGTCATGCAAGTAGGAAGTCCAGGAGGAGCATTTGAGACTAGGTTTCTGGACTGCTTGGTTCTAAGGCAGAAGAATGGTAAAGGGCTAAGCAATGTGTAATAGATGATATTTGGAGGGTATATTGTGATATAATAATATAATCAAATATCATCTATTACAAATGGGGGTTAAATGACTTGTCCAGGGTCACACAGCTAGGAGTGTCTGAGGCCATATTTGGACCCAGGACCTCCTATCTCTGGATCCGGCTCTCAATCTATTGAGCCACCTAGCTGACCCTGAAAATGTGGCTTTCTGAAGCAAACCTTTGCATCATGGGCACCTAAGTAGGCCATAAGAGTGCCAGCCTCATTGGCAGAAATACTAGAGGAACACAGTCACCGAGGTCAGCTTTGTAACTACCCTGAACCCAGCAATGGCAAATCTGGCCTTCTTTTTCCAGTACAGCTCAGGACTTGTAGGTGCGATGAAAAGTAGTGGGAACCATGGCCATCAAAGCCAAGGGATAATAACACATTTAGGTCCAGGAGACCTGGTAGATCTCAGAAAGCTTGATAAACAGTTATAGAGGGGCAGCAAGGTGGCTCAGTGGATGGATAGCCTGGCCAGAAGATGGAAGCACTGGATTCAAATTTGACCTAAGGCACTTCCTAGCTGTGTGACCTTGGGCAAGTCACTTAACCCCCATTGTCTAGTCTTTATGGCTTTTCTGCCTTGGATCT
Organism: Monodelphis domestica; assembly: GCF_027887165.1. Classification (NCBI taxonomy): domain Eukaryota; kingdom Metazoa; phylum Chordata; class Mammalia; order Didelphimorphia; family Didelphidae; genus Monodelphis; species Monodelphis domestica. The sequence goes on from NC_077232.1 coordinate 3,600,660, forward strand.
GATACTTAGCATCTATTCAAAGACAGAAGGTCTTAGACAGTTATAGAGACAAAGAAAACAAGTATTTCAGCCACAAGATTTAGAGTGGGAAGGGACACCCAATTTGGTCTTGTCCACCTTACAGATAAGGTGCAGAGAAGGGAAGGTCACACAGCTAATGAGTCAGAGAGCTGGGGTTTGTTTGTTCGTTCTGTTTGTGAAGTAATTTCCTTGAAAAGATGGTACCTGAATTCCAAGTCAATTTCTAATTTGTTTAAAATGAGGGATCAAGGAAAAGGCCAAAGGGAATAAAGATCCTTAGATTGGAATCTCCCAGTTCTATGACCTCAAACTGCCTAGTTACCATCCACAGGCTGCAAATATTGCCTATGTGGGGGTTGTTGAGGCTTTTTCCTTTAAAGAACTACCCCAATCTAATTAATAAAGCAAATATTTAAGCTAAGATTGTACTGAATCTCTGAAAACACATCCTGTTTTTTATTGTAAATAGTGTCTGTGCCAAAGCTGTTGGCCATAAAAGAGACGGGGGCTGGAAAGATACACAGAAGTTTTTAAAAGTCATTAGAGATGTGAGATTTCTAGAGTTCAAGCATGTCCAATTTTTTTTAAAAAGGACTTTGAGAAGTGAAAAGAAGAGAAGAAAAGGAGGAGAAATGCCAGTTCGACATTAAAAAGAAGGGGGAAGATTTAAGATGAAATGAGCTTTTTATTCCAAAAATTTAAGCAAAGTCTGCTTTTCTGGAAGAAGTGCCTCAGTTCAAGCTCAGAGTTTTGTTTTGTTTTGTTTTGAAAAGATCAAAGGGAGTCAAGTAGGGGGGAGGCAAGCACCCAGTAAGAGCCAGTTTTTTCCTTCCCCAGACATAGGAGCGGCATTGGGCTGAGCCCCTTACATATACCTAGGTTTGAAATTTCTCCTGATCCTTTTGGCAGATCAGAGCATCTGAGCTAGGATGCTCTCTGGGAGGAATGCCTCCACCTTCTAACAAAGGGATGATTGCAAGGGAGGGAGGGTATTCTTCAAGTTCTTTTTCTATAGAAGGAAAGAAATCCTTTGTTTTCTATTCTCTCCTTCTCCCCAAGAGACTTTGGGGTGTTCTTTCCCAGGGATCTAACATCACACCAAGGCCTGGTACCCAAGGGCTCCTCTGGCTGGCACCAGTCAGGACTCTGACCCTTTCAGTGATTCATTGACTTCAGTTGGAAATTCTCAAGTTTTTTCTGCTCTCCCACAGGCAGGAGTTCCCCTCCAATCCAGCTTCAATCAGATATTCAAATGACCACCACAGACACACAAGGGAGAAGCTGTCTGGCCTCTTTGTTAGTCCCCTCGTCTCCATCCCCATTTTGTACGGCTAGGCGGTGGGGGCCTCAAGAGCTGTGTGGAAAGGCGAGAAGAGAAAACAAAACTTGGGGACCACAAAGAACCTTTTGAGCTTCTTTCTGGGAGTTTGAGCCCCGCTGATGCTTTCCCTTGGAGGAGAGAGCTTGCAAGTAGAGGGCGTGAGGAACAGCCTCCCCATCCATGCCCAAGGCAGCTGCCCACTCCATGGACGTGTGTGCTGTGACACTCTCTCCTTTGAAGAGAAAATTCCTCTACGTGAGATGGAGACCTTCAAATCCAACTTTTCATCCCTCATCGATACTCACAGAAGGCTTCTCACAGAACTTTCCAAGTCAAAAAGAATAAATCCTGTTTGGATTTTCAAAACTTAAATACATACCAAAGTCAATGTGACATCTGAACACAGGAAGACAATTCTGACTACGAAATGATCTCTTCTGCAACGAGGGGAAGGAGAATCTGTACCTAAAAGAAGTGAGAAACTAGGGAGAATTCACTGACTTTGGCACAGTTTTGTCAAAGGAAACTAGAGAAAGAGAAGAAATATTTTGAATACTAAGGAATTTTCTTTTCCCTTCCCCTGTCTGTCTCCCTCCTCTCCTCCCCTTTACAACAGCTTCCCACAGAATAGTAAGGCATTTATTAAGCACTTACCATATGCTAAGCTCTGGAGACAGAAAGAAAAACCTTCTACCATCCTTGTTCTCTCAAGAAGTTCTCCATGCCTAAAAGAGGGCTTATTATATTCAGATCCCATTTGTGGCAGATAGTAACATTAGGAGTAAGTGGACTGGGAAGTAGCAGGGCAGATGGCAAGCCCCCGAGAATCACTGGGAGTGGTGGCAGGCAATAGTCCCCTAGTACGAGAAGAGTAGATTCAAGGATCAGAGTAAAGTGGGGCCTGGGAATGTCTCCAGCAGAGTGATGGGTGCAAGGTCCAACATCTAGCTCTCAGGGAGGGTCCTAGGTGGGGTAAAGCTAAGCAAGGAGGGGATGAGGATTTTTTGGAGAAAAGAGCCATTGTTTGGCTCCCTTCAGCAGCAGGCAGGTGGGGCTAGTCTGCTCCTTCTACCCAGTGGTGGCCTGCAGGGAGGGAGAGGGATGGTCCTCGGTCCCTTCTGTGGAAGCTTGGTCAGTCACTCCATCAATACAGCATCATTTAGCATCTTCTCTGGGCCTGGTATGGCGCTAAAGCACTGGGCATCCAATGGGGGAGAAAACATCCAAACAGTTATGTTCAAACAAACTGTTCTGGATTCACTGGAGCTAACAAAGAGGAAACTCTAGAATTGAGGGGAATCAGGAAAAGTTCCCTGTAGAGAGTGGGATTTTAGTGGCTGCAGGAAGGGAGCCAGGAGGCAGGGAGGAGGAGACAGAGCATTCTGGCCGGGAGGGTGAGCCAGGGAAGATGCCCAGGATCTGGAGATGGACTGTTGGGTTAGAAGAACTGCAAAGAAGTCAGTGTCGCTGGATCAAAGAGTGTGTATATGTGTTTAGAGAACTATGCTGTGAGACTGGGAAAGTGGACAGAGGCTGGCTTATGAACTCCAAACAAAGGATTTTACGTTTGATCCGGGTGGAGATAGGGAGCTACAGGAGTTTATTGAATAGAGGCATGACCTATTCTTTAGGAAAATCACTTTGACTCCTGAGTAGGGAAAGACACGAGGTGGGGGACCCAATAACAGCTACTGCCTTGGTCCAGGTGTGAGGTGATAAGGCCTTGCTCCAGAGTAGTGGCACAGTCAGAAGAGAGTTAAGGTTGAATGTGGGCGTGTCCTAAGGTTGCCCCAAGATGGTAGCTAAAATGCTTTGAGAAGAATGTACCATTATTCAAAACCAAGCCTGGGGAGAAGATGCTCATGCTTCACCTGCACTGCTCAGTAACCATGATGACTTCTTGCCCTTGGGATGAAAGGTAAAGCTGTCCCCTTTAACCACACCTAGAGAGGCTGCTGAAGAGGGTGGTTCTGGGTCAGAGAAGAGCTGGGCTAGGGTATGGCTGCTAGTTCTTATTTTAAATAATTATTCTGGTTCACAAGGTGCCAAGCTCAGGTGTTTCTGCTTTGCTGAAAGAGTCCAGCAAGTGCTGTCAAGTAGTCCATACTTTTCTACACCCTGGGCCATAGCCCTGATCATCTCACCCTCGTTAATGCCAAAGTATGGCTATTTCCAACAAGTCCTCAGTTCTCCCCTGGGCACCCCCCCTCCCCCAATCAGGTCCCAAGACAAAATGATGTCTGTCAAAACTGCCTTCACTCGTGTTCTCTATCACGACTTTTGCTGATAAAAATGACAAATACTGGTTTCCCTCCCCGTTTTTTACTTATAAAAGTGACTAAACATAGAAATAGCTTTGGGCTGTATGTCTATACGTGTGTGTGTGTCTGAAAGCGTATGTATATGTGTGTATGATTTCCCAAATCCCCGTGGTTCCATGAAGAAAAAGCTCGAGACAAAGTCTTGAGTTTTAAAGCTGCCTGGCTGAGAGTACAAGGTTCGCCCCCACTCCTCATCCCAGGATTGATGGACCAGAGTCCTCCCCGCGGGGTAGAACCTCACTTTAACAGTTCCCTTTTTTCTGGTCCCTCCTCCAAACCTCACTCTCACTAACTCCTGGCAGACAGACAGTGACTCGAGGAGGCAACAGATGGGAAAAAAGAACCTCCTAGAAACAGCATTCAGAGCCCAGAGGATCGCAGAGCTCCAACAAATGAGGAAGTCAAGGGTGCAAGTGGCAGTGATGAGGACTGTTCTCATAGCTTGAGCCACTGTCCATTGCCTGGACAAACTGTTATTTGGTTCTGCCACACTGGGTTTGCTCTGACATCTCTTTTAGTCCTGATGACCACTGAGGTCCCATCCAACTCTCATGTTCTGTAATCCAGTGACTCATGCTGCGGGGAAGGAAGAGACAGGGAGACTCAAGGCAAAGCCAGGCTCTCCAGCTGAAGCCCCGTGCCCTGAGACTGCTCTGCTCTCCAGCAGGAGCCCTAACACAATGGCTCGGTGGGGTCTGATGATACTCAAATTGGATGGATGGGAACAGCTTCTCTGTAGCCAAGAAATAGACAGGGGGGTGGCCTAGACTTGGCCCTACTAGAAACTGTCATGATGAAGGGGAAAAGGGAGGAGGAGAGGAATGAGCACGTGTTAAGTATATACCAGGTGCCAGGCATTGTGCTTAAGTGTTTCTATGAAGTTGGTTTCATTGGTGATGATCAGCTTGGCACAGAGGGCAGAGTGATGGATAGCATGCCATTGTATTCTGATATTACATGGAATAAAGCAAGAGACCTCAGAACTGATCCCAAGTGCGATATTTCACCAGCTGGAAATTTGTTGGTAAGGAGAGTGCTGAGGACTCAAGTAGGCAAGGTCAGGGTGTGGACAAAAGGAATGGAAGCTGGGAAGGTGTTGGCCAAGAACCAGGGCCAGAACAAGCAGAAGGAGATTGTACCCATTCTAGGCAAGGTCCTCAAACTGCCTTTTGGTTAATGGTGACCATAACTCCAAAATAAACAACAGCATACTGAAGATAAATGCAGCAACCATGATAAGAAAACACTTCATTCCCAGATCCAGTTAGATAAAATTGGAGCAGGAATTCAGGGGTTAATTAAATCTGAAATAGGAAAAATGGAAGAACTTGAAGGTTTTGAAGATCTACATATAACACAAACTCCTAAAGGGTCACCTAATAACAAAATGATGTTAAAAATAATTCTGTTTCGAATGATTTTGAAGTGGGGGCTTAGAGCTAATTTATAAATAAATGAGAGAGACATTGACCTTTTAATAATTAATAAAGAAATACCCAAACATACTCCTGTATTACTTTTGGTCTCAGGATAATGAGAACAAATATGGTAATGAGCTAAGGCTACACAAAGAGTGGTTGAGCCTCAGTTTCCTCAACTGTAAAATAGGGATGATATTAGTACCTACCTCTCAAGGTTATTATGAGGATCACATGAAAAAAGTGTTTGTAGTCCTTAGCACTGTGCCTGGTGTAGAGTAGGTACAATAGAAATGCTGGCTCTTATTGTTATTATTTATTGGTAGTGATTGTTTTGTTTGCTTGTAGTTGTAATCCCAGTGCCTGACACATTGCAAGTGCTCAAGAAATTATTTTATCTTTCATTCATTCTTTCATACATTACAAGCTGGACTGCTCTGAAAAGTAAATATCAGTTTCTAGCTCCTGTCCATTTTATGGCAACAAGGCCACTTCAGAACCCCTCTCTGGGGTGTACTAGATGACTTCTAAGCTCCCTCCCAGCTATGAAAGCACATGTTCCGAGTCTCCTGACAACGCTGGAAAACTTGTCTGGGGTTTGGTTCAGGCTTCTCTGCCCGATCCCTGTCTCCATCCCCTCTACAGCTATTCTGTGAGCCTGCTCTCTATTACACTTCCAACTTCCCTTAAGGAAAGCTGATCCACACAGTTAGTGGATTTACATTTTATCTCATCAACATTTGCTACTTGAAGACTTTTCCAATGGCTCCAAATCCTGGGAATTGTTTGTGATGTCTTTTCACTGGTCATGTCGACAGAGCTAGACTGAATCAGGCCAGGAAGAGACCTTAAAGATTATCTAGCTTCACTCATTAATGAGAAAACAGAAGCTCACAAAGGTGATAAGATACGGCCGACACGTTAGTGATGGGACATGGGCAAGAACCCACCTGATATCAAGATCCAACAAGGTCTTTGTGGGCTAGAACTTTGGAATGAATTTAACAAAGAGAGATAAATGTCAAGTCTTACCTATGGGTTCAAAAAGTCAACATCTAGCATCCAAGATGGGAGGGGCAGGACAAGACAAAGACAAAGTTCCTCTGAAAAAAGGTTCCTGGGGTTGGAGTGGATGGCAAGTTAGAAGTATGTCAACTGGGAGCTACTTCCAGCATGGGTATCCTTAAGAGGCTTTCTAAAAGCTAGCCCTTGCTCAGGCTTGGTTAAATGAAAAACCAAATCAGGGCTGGGTTGCTCTGCAAACCTTAGGCTGACCTCTGTCAGGGACTTCTCTCCCCACCCCTAACCTTCTTCTCCAGCATCTTGGGTCTGTCATTCTCCACATCTACTCATCTGGTGATGGATGGTTTCTGCATGGTCCTCTGCAAGACTGATCCTCTGCCACAACCCCCGACTCCAGGGAGTGTGAGGAGCTTCCAGGAGACCAGATCAAGATCCTCTCAGTGTCCTCTGATTATTGTACCCAGGTATCTGCATGTTACCTCTGCCAGCTGAGAGATTGGATTTTGCCTTTGTTATCCCCAGGGCTTGGCACAGTGTTTGCCCCACAGTAGGGGCTTAAGATGCACATAGTAGGACATTAATAAATGTTTATTGACTAACATTTCCCAGAAGAGGAAGTTGGTCCTACCAGACACCTTCCGTTGACTGTCTGGGGCCAAGATCTGCCTTTGGGGAGGCCCAAGCCAACCTGAGGGGGCGGGGATTGATTTATGTGGCCCTTTCGATTTGAAGGGTGAATGGTGGGCGTGGCTGCACTCCATCCCCCATGTCCTTCCCATTGCTGCCTTTGGAAGCTAATGAAATGCTTCATTCATCTTTCCTTGAAGGGCTCCAGCAGCTTTTGAGAATCCCACCTATCAGGGAAGTAGCATTGTGGTGAGAAGAACTCTGTCAGAGCCAGCGCCTTGGGCTTTTGTCCTGGCCCAGTTGGGAGCTTGTGGTGTCACCCTGAACAAGTTGCCTGCTTCCCAGAAAGTCAGGCATAGAAGGTACACTGAAGGGCCTGCAGTCCAACCCAGGCCTGAATAAGAACCCACTCTATGATGAACCCAACAAGGAGTCACTCAGTCTTGGCTTGGACTCTCTCTTCCTCTTGAGGATGGCTCTAATTATTGGGAAGTTCTTCCTGAGCTCGAGCCTAAATCTGCCTCTTTGCCTTGACTCCTCTGAGGCCAGGCAGAGCCACACTAACCAATGGCAGCCCTAAGTCTCTTCTTCTCCAGGCTACACCTCCCCAATCCTTTAATCTCTCTGATTCTCATCAGGCATGAGCTCCCTTCTCCATCCTGATTGCCTCTCTCTGAATGCTCTTCTTCAACTATGGTGCCTGTAATGGGTCTGATAGGGACTATAGCCACCCCTCCCCTACTCCCAGTCTTCAATGTGGTCCCTTTTGAAGTGACTGGCCTAAGATTCCAAGGCCTTCTTTTGCTGCCACATCACCCTAGTAACCTGCATTGGGCTTGAGAGGGAACAGAACTCTCGCCTGTTTCTCAGGTGACCTGCTGCTCTGTCAGGCCCATCTCATCTGGTATGTATTTGTGCAATTGATTTTTTGAGCTCAAGTGTAAGACTTTACATTGATCTTTATGATATTTCCTGCCAGGAACTTTTTGGTTTCTGACTCTGTGGTCCAAATAGGCCAGCTAACCCTCCTAGCTTGTTCTTGTTAACACATTTGATGAGTATGACACTTTGGGCTTCATCCAAGTTTTATGAAACCAAGGGGAAGAAAGCAGGATGGTCCCTATGGGCCCTTCCAGCTCTGAAAGCCTATGATTTTATTAAAAAAAAAAACAAAGAAATCCTGACTTTCAGTCTTAGAGTCAATTCTAAATACTGGTTTCAAGGCAGAAGATTAAGGATGAGGTAAGGGTTAGGAAAAGGTGGTTAAGTGACTTGCTCAGGGTCTCACAGCTAGCAAGTATCTGAGATCACATTTGAACTCAGGACCTCTGGTCTTTGTCTCTCAATCCACTGAGCCATTTGGCTGTCCCCAGAAAGCCTATGCTTTTAAGCAGTACTCTCTAAACACAGAATGTTATTATTGTGGCCAGAAGCCAGAGGTGATATCTGGAGACAAAGGGCCTTCCCAGAGCCACTCATCTCACAGCTGAGATAAACGACTTACTCAGTGCAGCATTGCCCAAACCTCTAGGCAAAGGCTGTGTAGGGTGTTGTTGTGGGCAGGACAATGGATCCACACCTTGGGACACTGTGGCTGGAGTCAGAGATAAGAACGCCCCCCAGTGGCCCAGGGAGAGTCATGTTGCTTTGTGGGGCTCAGTGTCCTCATCAGTAAAATGGGGGTGAGAATGCTTCCAGGCTGGACCTCCCAGGACTGTAGGGAGGGGCAAAGGAGAGGCTGCCTGTGTTGTGCTTTCGGGCAAGTCTCCAAGTGTTGGCCATTATTCCCAGAAGGCTTTGATCTTCCTTCGTGGCTGAGGAGCCTGTGTGTAAAGTGTCCAAAGTCCCAAAGAAGGATTTGTCTGGGTCTGCTCTCAAGCCCCCCCCCCTCCCCAATTCCTACCATCCTTTGTCCTTGGAAGTCTCCCCGCCCTGCCCTGCCCCCAGTCACCTCCTCCAGACCCACCCCGAGGGAGGCCAAGGCTGTCTGTGGTTCTAACTAAACAAGCCCATGTTTAAAATGATGCCAATCTCCTTGATCCTCCGATTCACTGAATCTGGAAGCCTGAGGCCAGGCTCGGAGAAGGCTGTGGGCTGGGACAGGATGTCAGATCTGAGATGGATCGATGGCATTTGGCAAGGCTGGCCCGGCAGGTAGTCGCTGGAGGCCTATCGCAGAAGCATCTTCTTGCTCAGGGTGCATCCGCTTCCAGTCCCAACCTCCACCTGTGTCCTTGGTGGGAGCATCTCCCATCACTGCCAAAGGCTCAGCATGGCCTTGTTTGCTTCCCAGCAGACACTCTGCCTCTATTCTGTGCCTCGTCTTCCCAATTGTTTCTCTTTAGACCCTTCGCAGTTTGCTCTTACCACTGACACTGGCTCTGGGATCCAAAGACTTGGGTTCAAATTCCATCTCTGCCCCTAATAATCTGGGTGACTTCATTCCTCTGGATCTGCTTCCTACTCTGAGGAATGAGAGGGCTGGTCCCTTCCCATGGGGGCCCATGAAGCCTTTAAACACAAAAAAATGTTCTGGCTTCTGCTAGAGTGGGTGGCTGAGGTTCATATTGTCCCATAGGCCCAAAGAAATCAGGCTGGTGACACCCATCTGATGATCCCTCAGCTCCTCACTCAGAGATGATGGTAATAAAGGGCTCTGAAAAGATGGGTCCTGCTGGGGACCCCCTTTCAGCTCTTGAAAAACCAGGTTTTCCTTCAGTGGTTACCCATAAATCCTTTGGGACTGACCTCTGGCAGTTGACAAGCTGGACCGGGCTGATTTGCCAGAGGTTGTTGTAACCCAGAGGACTTGGGCCAGGGCAAAACTCTGAGTAGATGTGTTTGGGGGAGATGAAGGAAGACTGGCAAGAAGGGCAGTATCAGAAAAGGAATGAGGCCTTTGCTCTCAGTATCCACCATGAGTCTACTCAGGGCCATTCAAGTTTCACTATTAGAGAGCCATTCCTCTGGATTCCAGCTATTGCTTTGTTGTGAACATCTCTTTGAAAATATTGGTGGGGGAGGTGGCTCAGTGGATAGAGAGCCAGGCCTAGAGATGGGAGATCCTGGGTTCAGATCTGACCTTAGACACTTTTAACTGTGTGACCCTGGGCAAGTCACTCCCCTCCCTGCCACCCCATTGCCTAGACCTCACTGCTCTTTGGACTTCAAACTGACACTTAGTATTGATTGATTATAAGACAGAAGAAGGTAAGTGTTTTTTAAAAAAGAAAAGAAATATCTGAGAAGGGGTAGTTGATAATAACCATATATTATTATATCATATCATATCATATCATGTTATATTGTATCATATATTAATTACATTGTCATAATATATAATTATATATTACATAGTTCCATATGTTTTCCTCAGGACAGGTCCCCCCTTCCTAGTGTAAAGAGCATAAAATCATGTGTCAGAAGCTAGTAGAAGGCAGGAAAGTACAGTGGGCAGCACAATTCAGAATGCTAGCTTTGGCACCAGAAAGCCTAGGCACCAACTCTACTACCGACCACCTAACCAATCTGTGATAAGCTACAATGCCTCTTGGCCTCAGTTTCCTCATCAGGAAAATGAAGGGGTTGACCAAACAGTATCCGAGGTCCCTTCCGAGTCTGAGTCTTCATTGAGGTGAATTTCTAGACATTTATGCCTTACCTTCCCAGGCTATTTTTCTCTTTTCTTTATGTCTTTTCACAAACACTTAATGGAAGGTTATTATTATTAACATAATGATAGGAATAATAGCAAGAGTGCTTTAATATTATAAGGAATAGACTATGGATTGAGCATATTGTAGATAACAACAAGAGCAAAGCCCCAAACCCTCCCTTCTCTCCATTGTGCTCCTTAGCTGTCCCTGTAAATAACTTTTGAAAGTTGCTCTGGTGGAACCACCCATCCACCCACAACACCTACTATGTGCCACGTATTGCTGGGGATACACAAACTCAAGGGTAAGAGGCTCCCTGCCTTCGAGCAACTTATGTTTTAAGAGGACAATAACCATGCTAAGAATTAGAAATATAACACCCCCCCCCACACAAAAGAAATACAAAATAACACAAAGGGAGACCTAGATAATTCAAAGTATATATAAAATAGATACAAAGTAACACCAAAGAACTAGATACATACAAATAGATACAAAGTAATACAAAGGGAGCCCCAGACAGTTTACAGTATATACAAATAGATACAAAGTAATACAAAAGAAAATGAGATATATTCAAGTTATATACAAATAGATACAAAGTAATACAAAAGAAAATGAGATATATTCAAGTTATATACAAATAGATACAAAGCAACATGAGGGGAAGCTTCGTTCCTTGCGGTTAGGGAATTACTTGTGGAAAGGCTTCTCATAGAAAGGAGTGGAGCTGAGTCTGGCAGGAAGTCCAGGTTTCTAAGAGAAGAAGTGAGATGAGAGGATGTTGTAGGCAAGTGGGATAGGCAGTGCTAAGGCAGGACAGGCAGATAGGCTAGTACAGGAAATCCATTGAGAGGAATTAGAATGGTGGGAAGGGGCCAAGACTTTATATACCAAACAGAGGAGGTTTGTGTATCTGATCCTGGAGGGAATAGGGAGCTACAGGAGTTTATTGAGCAAGGAAGTGATTGACATGGTCAGATATATGTTTTTAAAAAATCATTTTGGAATTGAGTGGAAGATGGCCTTGAATGGGAAGGAAATAGAGCCAGGGAGCCCAAGCAGGAGGCCATTTCAATACTCTGCGAGAGAGGCTGTAGCTAGAACTTTCATACCCCTGTGGCCAAGAAGATGGCTACTTTTTGCTAGGTCTCAGAAGTCAGTCAAAGCCTCATGGGGTAGGGTTTCTGCTCAAGCCCTTTCTAGCTTGCTCTGACTTGCAGAGATTTCTGGAAGTCAGGGCCACCCATGGATAAGTCATCAGAGAACTGGAGTGGGATTTCACATTCACAAAACTTCAAAAACCACAAAACCCATTTCCTGACCTTTGACCACAGTACCTTAGTGTTTACAAAGGGTGTTATTCGTGAGAGAAAATAGAGATGCAAAGGCTGAGGATGGAAGGTTGAGTTCTAGAAGCAGGACTCTGGCTCATGGGGGCAGAACATGTAATCATGATGAAGTGGGTATGGAAGAGTGGGCTGGAGCAAGATGGCAAAGGCTTTAAATGCCAGGACTACTGAGATTTGGCATTTTACCCAGGAGCCATAGGGAGTCAGGGAAGATTCTTGATCAGAGGACTAACAAGGTCAAACCTGTATTCTAGGATGACTACTTTGATAGCTGTTGGGGGATTGGTTTGGAAAGGGGAGAATCTGGAAGCAGGGAGACTAATGAAGAGACTTTTGTAGTAGGAACAGTGAGAGGTCATTCGACATAGTTTGATAAACATTAAGTATCTACTATGTGCCAGGCACTGTGCTAAGTGCTGGGGATACAAAAAGAGGCAAAAGATAGTCCCTGCCCTTGAGAAGCTTCCAATGGGATGGGGAAGACAACAAGCCAGCAAGTCTACACAAAGCAAGTTGTATGCAGGACACAAAGGAGATAATGACCAGAGCTGGAGCTGAGAGGGAACAAGGACCTGAACTTGTGTGAGATGAAAACATCTGGAAGATGCATAGGCTGGAGGCAATGGCTTGGGCTCATCCATCCTGGTGTTAGAGATGGTTGTGGCTGCAAGACGCTCAGTTCTATCTACCCTGATGTGAATTCGTGGGTCACTGATCTGACAGCTAGAAGCAGGCTGACAGCAGAATGGAAATTGGGACCCTGTAGGGAGGGCAAGGGAGGAAGACTGCCCTACTGAGCTGGGACTTATGGGAGCTGCTATGTGACCCCAACCAGAATTCACAAATGCTTGCTTGATTCAAGGCTGACTGATTCAGACTTGACATAGTTTTCCTGGGTGCCCATTTCTAAGGATCCAGAGACAGGTTCGTGGCAATAAAGGCCACCTTAGCTGATCAGGATGGGGAGGGTTCTGGAGCCAGCTGGGATGGGTCTCCTGGAAATGGTTTAGAGGGGACAGAAGACTGTTGACAGGTATTGGAGGGGCTGGGCCACAGACGACATTTGCTCAGTTCATCCAGGAGGGCTGGGGGCTTGGGCCCAAGAGAGGGAGCTGAGATGCCTAAAGGCAAATTCTCACAGCATATAAGGAAACACTTCCCGCCAGGCAGCACTGTCCAGACCCTGGAATGGGCTGCCTCAGCAGGTAGTGAGCCCTCCCTGAGCTCATATGCCCTTTGCTGGGGAGCTTGTTGAGGCCTCTGGGACCCCTTCCAACCTTGGACTCTGATCCCTCGACCTCCCTTCCCTTCACTGTTCTCTTTGGCATCCCGGGGGAGGTTTCTGATTCTGCTGAAGACCACCTGCCACACACACACAGCTAGGCTGGATGGGGACATCCCCAGGGACTTCAGACAGCATTGGTCCCGTTTAGGCTCACACTTTGCATAAAAATGAAGCCAACCCAGCTCAGTCATCTTGGGATGGGAGCCCAGAGATTCCTCCCCCCCCCAAGCAGCTTGGCTTACTTGGCAGCAGAGGGGCCAGGACGGTCTGCAGGGCGAGGTCCTCCTGGGGCACTGGTGGCTTCTCCTTCATGTTGGGGGCTAGCATCAAAGGGCCTTGTGCACCAGAGGAGCGAGTTCGATGCTCCCAGTTTCCCAAGCTGCCTCCTCAGTGAAAGGCCTCTGAGGACTGTCAGCCGGTGGGGGGGGGGGGGCTGAACTACATGGAACTGGCTGAGTGGCTTCCATGGACGCCAGGCCAATCTTGCAGGCTCACAAAGTTTGCCCATGAATCATTTGATTAAACAGGGCGCTGGAATCCATGATAACGCTGTTTGCCCTCCACATTCCACCAACAATGACATTTCTGGCTCTTTCCCCGAAATGACAGCAAACAGCAGTAGGGAAAGCTGACTTTGGGTCTCAGACTCTGAGTCATGGGCTCTCTGGGCTGCGAGGGGGTCCGGCGACCATCTTGGCTTGCCCTACCCCATCCTTGAAGCCACAGAGTGGAAGTGACCTTCCCAGAGCCACACAGACTTGGTGGCTGAACCAAAATGAGACTTGGGGGCTCTGGTCACTTTTCCTTCCCACCCCAACAAAATGAGAGGCCAGGTGCTAGAGTGGACGCAGGGGGTTTCAGCCTTGTCCTTGATATATGCTGTCTGTGTGACCCTGGGCAAGTCATTCCCCTCACTGAATACTTGGAGGAGCCAGCCTGCTTTGTTAGGGGGTGTTTCCTCATTTGGGGGTTCTGAGTATCAGGGAAATGCCAGTCTGGCCCTTTTCCTTCAGCACTGTAGAGCCCTCAGAGGATTAGCCTCACTCCTCACTGCCCTTTGCATGAAGACCTCCAGGGATGGAGAAGTTGTGTATCCTGCAGGGGGCAGCCCATTTGTTCCACCTGGGGACAGCTTGGGGCATTAGGAAGGCTTCCTCCTTCCCTCCTGGCTAGCTCTTCCCTCTGGGGCCATCTTCCAGCCATTCCGATACTTGAAGGTGACCAGGAAGTCCCTCCCCTTCATGCTGCCTCTCCAGCTCCCAGGCTTGTGTGAACGTCCCCCCACTTCCCAGCCTGTCTCTGGGGCTCTCACCATTCGGGGTAGTCGCCCGACATCGATGTTCCTGGGTTAAGCAGAGCTAGCGGCTCCCAGGGGAGAATCCACACTGGAAGGGTTGCTTGAATCAATGGCATGTGAGAATCACCCCCAGCTCCTCTGGGGCACCCCTAGAAACCCACAGGGGGCCCCAGACTCATCTGTGAGAGTAGGAGCAGGGCTAAGGATTCTCAGAGGGGGATGTGGGCACATGGGCTCCAAGCTTGTAGGCAGCCTGACTCCTCCTTGCCACCTCATCCCCAGAGGCCCACACATGCCTCAGTTTCCTCATGGATGGCATGGTGACCGTCATCTTTGCCCCACCCACCTAAGAGGGCTATTTTGAGAGGACCCCTCCCCCCCAAGCCTCCAGGCATGATGGAAATGGCGGCTACTATCACTACGATCAGGGCCAGCGAACAGCCAAGCCGACTCCCCGGGCATGATTTATGGGGCTTTGGAGATGCCCCCCCCCCCCAGTGTCCCGAGCCGGATGAATTCCTTTGGGCTGAGGGTTGTTTCTCTTCTTTTAAAGGGAGCCGCCAGCCCTGGGAGAGGCCCCTTATTTGCTGATCGCATCACTCGCTTCTCCCCACTTTGCATGATTGGAGCTACCCTCTGCTGAGGGGGGAGGCCGGGGGCGAGCAGGGCAGAAGGAGCCTGAATGTCTGCTGTCAGGGTTGTTTGGCATAGGGAGGCCCTTTGTCACAAGGGGAAAGGCTGCTTTAGTGCAGGGAGCGGGCTGCTCTCTCCTCCCTGGCCATTGTGTGGCACCCACAGGTGGGACCGCTGGGCGCAGCGCCAGGCCTGCCTGCCCCTCTCAGGGAGCCATTGGCAGGCGGGGGTAACTGGAGAGGATCTCCCAGCCTTTGTCCCCGAGACAATTCCGGCCTTCTCCGGCTGATCTTCCGCCCCCTCCATTCCCCGCAGACTTTGAGGAGCTGAATGAGTCTAGCCAGAATGAGAGGCGCCCCCGCTTTTGTCCCCCTCGGGCTGGGGGTTTCTGCCGGAACCTGAGAGTCCCGGAGCTCTGGCTGGCTCTGGTGACTGGCAGGTGAGAGAGACGCAGGGGCTGGGCTCTGGGCTCTGGGGACCCTTCCCGGCTCTCCCCGCACCCCCCCCCCCAGGTTGGTGATGCTTTCCAGAGGGCACTGAGTCTGGGGGATGCTGGGGGGGGGGCGGCCCATGCTCACCCTGGGCAGAGAGCAGAACTCTACCCAGCCCAGGGCCGCCAGGGAGGATCTGCCTAGGAGGCAGGGGCCACTTCCTGGCTGTGACCCCAGGAGAGGTGCCAAGGCTGACCAGCAGCATCTGGGGGGAGGCAGCCATTAGGTGAAGGCATGGACGGAACCTGGCAAAACCCTCCCCACTGCCAAGCGCCTGGGACCCAGCCCTACTGAGCAGGAGGTGTGGACGAGCTCCATCAGAGCCCTCCCAGCCAACTGCCCACACTGGCATTGGGGCAGCCACCTCAGAGCAAGTTTGGGCCGAAGGAGGTGACCTGTTCACCATCCTCCGCCCTCCTCAGCTTCCATTCCTGGGGATGGGGCTAAGACTCCGCGGAGAGCACCTCCAGGAGGCCCGAAGGGTCTGGAGCTCTTGAACAGCCCGGTCTGAGGAAAGAGCTGGGCTTGTTTATCCTGGAGAAGAAGAGCCTCCGGGAAGACCAGGGATCTCTGCTCCAATGGTGGGAGGGTCTCCACCTGGAGGAAGATTCCAATTACTCAGCTGGGCCCAGAGGGAAGAGCCAGGGGAAAGAGGGAGAATTTAGGTGAGATGTCCAAGAAGAACCTCCAAGGGAGAGCTGTCCTCCAGGAGACCGTCATCCCTCTGCACTGGGGGGCTCTAGCAAAAGCTGGAAGCAGTGAGTGTGTCACGCTGTAGAAGGGACTCCAATACTTATACACTTGATAGCTATTGGCCGAAGCCTCCCTCTGCCCTCCCCTCCCCCCTCCCCTCCTTTTTAATTATCCCTTCCCTTCTATCTTAGGATCAATAGTGAGTGTTGGTTACAGGGCAGAAGAGCACTAAGAGCTAAGTAATGAGGGTTAAGTGGCTTGCCCAGGGTCACATTTGAACCCAGGACTTCCTCTCTGTAAGCTCTCAATACATTGAACTATCTAGCTGCCCTTTCTTTATCTGAGATTCTAATATCCTGTGGAAGAGGAAGTGGCAGAGGGAGGCCGAACTTTACAGAGCCCCAGGCCACAGGTTGTCATCCTAGGCACTCCATGTGGATGCTCAAGATCAGTGCCTGAAGATCTGGGGGATCAGCAGAGGAGGTGGCTGCCCCTCCCTGCTCAATCCTGGCCCTTCTGGCACATTTCAGTTGTAGCCTTTGTGCAAGCCTGGCCATGTGTGTTTGGAATCCGAGGGCCTGGGTTCGGATTCTGGTGTGAATTGGAGAAAGCCATCATCACTCTGGCCTTGGCTTCCTCATCTGCAGAACAAGAGGGTAGGCCTTCTGGTTCTGAACAGGAGATCCCAGCTCCTCACTCATTTCCTAGGGCTTTCTCTAGAGAGACCCCCATCCCCTGGTCCCTTCCCCAAGGCCAGCCACTGCTCTCACACAAAAGCATCTCAAACTCACTCTGTTCAAGGCAAAACTCACCCTCCGTCTCCCCAAACGTGGCTCTCCTTCCAGTTCTCTCTCCAGATTTTCTTCTTCCTGGGTCCTGGCTTGTTAGCCTGGGGCATCCCCAACTCTTCACCCTCCTTCCCCCACTAGATCCAATCACTGCCCAATGGAGTTCTTCTCACTACTACACCTCTCCCACGTGGTTCCTCCCATCCATTCACAGAGCTACCAGCCTGGCTCAGACCCTCTCCGTATAGTCAATGAGCTGTGGCAACTAGGTGGCTCAGTGGACAGAGAGCCAAGCCTGGAGTCAGAAGACCTGGGGCCAAATGTGGCCTCAGGCATCTCCTAGTTGTATGACCCTGGGCAAGTCACTTAACTCCAATTGGCTAGCCCTTATCACTCTTCTGCCTTAGAATCCATACTTAGACAGAAATTTTTTAAAATTGTTCATTGGTTCCTCTTTCTCTCTACTCTGTACTCTCTCCTTCACAAGCTGCCAAGCTGATATTTTTGAAATATAGATCTGATCATGGTTCTCCCCTGCTCAAGAAACTCTAGTGCTCCCTATTCCCTCTAGGCTCAAACACAGCCCTCTCTGATTGGCATTTAAAGCCTTAACAATCTGGCCTCAACTTATCTCTCCAAGCTTATTACCTATTTACTCTCCTCCAAGCATTTTGTGTTCTGACCAATCTGGCCTTCTTGCTGTTCCATGCACATGGCATTGCATCTCCTCCCTCCAAGCCTTTGTATGGGCTGTTTCCCTGTGTCTGGAATGTACTATCTCCTCACTTCCACCCCACAGAATCCCTGGTTTCCTTCAAAGTTTAGCTAACTATCAACTTTTGCAGAAAGGCTGTTGTGCTCCCCCATCCCCCATCCTCCCACAAGTGGCTAGAGTTCTCCCCTAGAAAGGATTTGGTAGCTATATTGTGCTTGATGTTCTGTGTACATGTGTGTTCTCCCTTGAAAGAATGTGAGCTCATTGAGGGCAGGTGTGTGTTGACTAAATGCTCCTGGAATGAACAAATGAATGAATGAATGAATGATCAAACGAATGAATGAATGAATGAATGAATGAATGAGGAGCTGATTTGCTCCTTGTTGCTTCCTCTGGTCTTTGGATGCCTCCCTCAGCAGCTGCCTCTCTTCCTTCAAAGTCTCCTCCATACTCTTAGGATTGCTGTTGGTCTCTAAGGATGTGCAGGTCCCTTTCCCTCATCCCAGGACTGAACAGAGATTGCTTCTTTTGGTCTTTCTTTTTCTATTCCCGCCCCCCCCGCCCCCAGCATGGAGCTTGCTACTTTCAGTGGATTCACTGATTCATTCTTTACCTTTACTCCCTGACTACCACCTCCTCTCTTTTTAAAATTACTTACCTTAAACCCCAAGGGTCAGTTCCAAGGCAGAAGAGTGGTAAAGGGCTAGGCAACGGGGGTTAAGTGACTCACCCAGGGTCACACAGCTGGGAAGTACTGCAGACCTGGCTCTCTGTCCACTGAGCCACCCAGCTGCCCCTTTGACTCCTTTGGATGTTTGGGTTTCCAATTTCTTTCCCCTCCCCCTTGCCATGTTTGTCTTCCTCACCTCCTTTCCTTCACCTTCTTCCGTCCCTCCCTCTTCCCAACCATTTCCCTCACCTTCTACCTGGTATGTTTTCTCTACTTCAGCCAAGCAAATGACCTATCGTGCCTCCTCCCTAAATGCCCCCTTCTTGCCGTTCCCCCCACGGCATGTGAATGAAACTGGCCCCTTCCCAGAATTCCTAGTCGGAGCTATAGGACAATGGCCAGAAGTTCGGTTTTCTGATTGCCCTTCCAGCTCTCTGCCTGTGCTCCAGGCATTCTGAGGTTGGCAGGGTTCCCTCCAGGGGCTACCCACGGGCCAATGGCAGCGTCTTCTCTCCCGGATGGCCAAGGGTGGCAGCTGCGGCCAAGCAGGGTTCAGTTTGGCCTTGGCAGTCTCTTGAAGCAGGCATCTGGCTGTCCCCATTCCTCGCAGGGCCTGCGACTTGTGGATCTCTTTTAGAAATATTGTCGGGACACAAAGGTTATCCCAGAGGATCTGCAGCTGGAAGGAGCAAGTTTGGCAGAAATCCCCAAGCTGAGACAGGCACCTCCCCAGCGCTGCCTCTCGTTTGCCCTTTCTGAGGCCTCGGCTTTTCTCCCAGCCCCGAGATGCCTCCGGAAGACATCGAGCAGTTGGCTCTCTCCACGTTGAAGCTTTGATGGTGGAGGTCCCAAGCTCCGACCTGTGCAGCTGGCCTCCCTGCTAGGCTTTTGAGAAGGTGACGAATGGACGGATGTTTCTAGAAGCCTGTTGGGAAAGCAAACCCGGCAGGCAGGCAGGCGGCCGTTTGAAGTTCTCTACTGGGGAAAGACGGCCAAGGCCTGACCTGAGTTTTTCTTCTGAGCAGCCTCAAACCCCCGGTGCAGCGGGGAGCTGCTGTAAACAGTGGGATGTCACGTAGCCATATTTGGGGAAAAGAAGGCGAGTTATCATTTTGGGCCCAGCCTGGGCTTGTCATTCTTTTGGGGGGGCCCGGCTCTCCCCCTGCAGCTGCCAAGCCTGGGGGTGGGGGAGATGCTCTCCCCAGATTCCATCTGGAGGTTCATAGCCTCCTGCTTGGATTGCTCCATGGCACTGAACACTCTGTTTGTTCTATGTTCAAACACTCACCCGTCCTGCGCCTGGCTGGCAGGTCTGTGGGAGTGAGAGAATGATGGAGCCTGGCCCAGCGGAGTCTCCCTGGCCCAGGGCAGCGCAGGCTTGTTCTCCAGCACCAAGGGCCCTGCCAGGGGCATTCTTGGTATAGCAACCCCCCACGGGAGACCTATATTATTGTGAATCTTAAAAATTCTCAGACCCTACTTCATAAGGTTGGGTTAAGAGCATTCCCCATTTGGGCAGTGAAGGTACTTGATCAGGAATGTGAGAACTCTACTTCACCATACTTAAGCATGCCTTAGGGGAAGATAAAGTTGTAAACTCTTTGCTGAACAATGAAAAGTACTTAAAACCCATACTTATAATAAGGCAAAAAGTTCTTTAAGCCATGCCTATTTTTAGATCTAATACAAAAGGGTGCTAAGTACCTATAAAGGTCAGGCAACTTGTGAACTTACAAGGAGCAAAGAGGTGAGAACTTACTTAGACGTTTTCTGGTGTGAACTTAGTCAAAAATGTAAGCCTTAGGTGTGAATTAAGAATGGACTGTCCTTTGAAAAACGTCTACTGTGATTGGTAGATGTAAGAATTTAGGGGAGGTGACATAGGAGAAAATTCCCTTTAAATAGGAGCTCAGATAGAGCTGAAGGAAGATTCTGATTCAGATGCAGATTCAGGATTGAGCTGGTGGAGTCAGCTGAGATGAAGCTGGCCTGGTGTCACTAGAATCTTTGCTTGGACAGATCTTGTGGTGTGATTAAGGACTGACTGATCTTTCTCTTAGGGCTTAGGCCTGGGTTGGCCAGGGCTGCCCTGGGCCGGCCTATCCTTTTTCTCATTATTCCCTTTTTCTCTCTTTCTCTCTTTAATTCCTCATTGTATGAATTAAAATCTCTATAAAACCCAGTTGACTTGGGTATATTCATAATTGGGAATATTTCCCTGGCGACCCACCTTAAATATTTGATTTAAAACAAGACACTGTCTTGAAAACATATTTTCTGCGGTTACAATTTACTCATCCACTCTTTATCTACTACAATTTATGTCTTCCACTATTTTAATCACTACAGTTTATGACAACCAACTATTTTAATCAATACATTATTTATCTGTGGGTGATGATAACCTGAGAAGGGGAGAGGAGACTAAAGAAATGGGTGAAATATAAAAACTCAGAGGCAGCAGGTTCAAACCCATGGGGAGTAATGCGAACTCCGAGGAAATATTTCCCACTGAGAATTAAAGGGAAATGTGAGGAATAAGAAAACACGTGGGGAGTCACAACTCCTTGATGCCTCCTATAGACAAGGGAGTCTGAGCATTAATAGGAAGCACTGGGGGCACATGACAGCACCGTGAGGATCAGCAGGAAAAGATAAGACCGCTAAGAAGATAGGACAGGGAAGTAAGAGAGAGGAGGGAAGAGTAAGAGTAAGAGAGAGAGATTCGCACTGGTTCCCCAGTATTTATTGGAGGTTTTAGGAATGTGTATTGGGAGATGATCCACCAATCCATAACATGGCATAGGTTTTTAATATTGGTTGAATTGACAATGACGAGATCAAAGAGGTGGAGATTAATCCAACCCGAGTTTTGCAAATGAATGTACTCTGAGCGAGGCATTGGGTAGCGTGGCTGTCAAGGCCCAGCCCAGGAATTAGCCCATCCTATGCTAGTGCTTTGGACTGTCCTTTTCCATACAATGAACATCACATGATCTGACCATGTGTCTGGTAAATGAATATCCTGCCAGCCTGTCTGCAGCTGAGGCACGTGGAAGGCTCATGGGCTATTATTGGAGAAGAGAAGAGGGTGAGCCTGGCCTGGCCATGGCGGGGAGCTAGAACGTCCTCTGGGCTTGCCAGTGCCACCTCCCTCTCTGAGCACGAGTCCTCTCTGCAAAGGTCCCAAGGAAGGATGGGTCTAGCTCTGCTTGGATCCTGCCAGGGACAGGGAGCTCACTCTTCCCATGGCAGCCCATTCCACTGGGGAGCATGGACATGGAGCTAGGAGGGACTCGAGGGGCCTCTCATTCAACAGCTATGCTTAGCAGATGCTTCCTCGGGTGCAGCTACAGTCTGCCTTATGCAGACAGACTGAGTCTATTCTCTGGACTCCATGGGCCTTGGGAGCCTGGACTCCAACTCATGAAGCCAGGCCTCCACATCACTTCCTGGTCCCTTCTGATCCCCCTTTCACACTCCCCTTTAAGTGTCATTTGTCCCTGTTAGAAAGGAACTTCTTTGAAAACAAGGACTTTGGGCTTGCTGTTATTTGTTTGTCTTGGGCGCTTAATAGATGCCTCCTCATTCGCTCATTGAGTGTGGCTGGACTGGAAGTATCCCCATTACAGGGTCTAGAGCTGAAAGGAATCTTTGAATGCCACCCCCAATCATTTTACATATGGGGAAACTGAGTCCCAACGAGAGGAAGGGAGTCCATTTGATATAATGGAAGGAGTCTTAGCATCGAGTCTTGTCTCCACTGCTTCCCTTGATCTCTCTGGATTTCAGTGCTCTCATCATCAAATGAGGAGTCGAACTCGGTGTCTGAGGCCTCATCTGCTTATGGAGGCTGAGGGGGCATCTGCTCAGTGTCCAGAGCTTTGGAGTTAGAGTGAGGGGGGGCATCTTCCCTTTGTTTGTGCTTCTTGTGTGGGAGGCTGGGTGAGTGTTAAAGCGTGCTCACTGTCTCTGGCTAACATGGCCAACCCCCCCCCCCCCCCACCCCAAGCCTGGCCTGGGACTCCTGGAAGAGATGGAGCTTCTTTCCATCGTCAAAGGTCTTCCTTCAACAGCTTCTGACTTCTGAGCCAGGAAGATCTCAGCTTGGGTTTGTGTATTACTATTCATCTCTGGCCAGGCCCTTCGAAGGTTCAGGGACATCAGTCTGGCTACGGGATCCAATGGTTAAGAGACCCTAGAGCTTGTCTAGCTCAACTTCCCCATCTTATAGGGAGGAGACAGAGGCCCAGAGGGGGCCTGCTCCAAGCCATATGGATGATAAACAGCAGAAACAGCACTCGAACCCAGGTCCTGTGACCCCAAATTCAGGGTGGTCACAATTTCATGAACAAAGACTCAAGCCAAATCTATGGTTATTCGGCAAAGAGTCCAATATTCAATCTCATTATACTTTTGTTATGGAGAAATAATACTAATACTAATACTAATAAAACTTTAACCAGAAGACATGAACAATTTAAATCAACATGGGGCCAAACCCTGAAAGGTACCAGGGATACAAAGACAATGGTTAAGTAAATAAATAATATATTAAATATATATAGAATATATATTATTACATGTTAATATAATAAATAAATACTTCATGTCCCTCAGGAGCTTACCTTCTACTAGTGTGGGAGGAACAACTTGTATAAGTAGGTGCAAAGAACATACAAAATAGACAACCAGTCATTTAGTGAACGAGAGAATATTTGGTACTGTAAGGGTTAAATTAAGGAGTTTGACAAAGGGAGGAGAGCAGTTTAACAGAAACTTTGTTTAATTAGAGAAAGAAGTACAGATAGAAAGAGAGAAAAGGGGAAAGAGATTATTAATCTTACACCCTATAAATATACCTAAAATTCTAATAACTACCTAAATTTCCTAAAACTATCTCTAATTGTATTTTCAGGACAGGTTCTTCTGCCTGGCACACCAGGCCTAATCTATTCTACTCTATCTAGAAATGATTGACTAACTCCCTAACATAATAGACAGCCACCACTTACTCACTCCTTCAATCAGTTCTATCGCAGCCCAACTGTCAGCAGATCCTTGCCTCAGAGACAGACCTCCTGCTCTCTAGAGATCCCAGAGCCAAAAGCTCCTCAACTGTTGGCTGCTTCCTTTATCTCCTCACTGACTAACTGTCCCCCCTCACTTCCTGTCAGAGGAAGGGCTACTTTCTCCCCTCAGTCCTGGTAATAGAATCTCCAGCTCTGTCTCACTGACTCCTGTCAGTTCTGATCTACTTAGAATCCTGCTCT
Source organism: Monodelphis domestica (assembly GCF_027887165.1). Lineage (NCBI taxonomy): Eukaryota > Metazoa > Chordata > Mammalia > Didelphimorphia > Didelphidae > Monodelphis > Monodelphis domestica. Next base: position 3,624,244 of record NC_077232.1, read on the forward strand.
CTAGCCTCTTAAGGAACCAGAGGGAAAGATTAAGAAAATCCTTTTAACAGTACCTGGGGAGAAGGAGGAGGAGAGAACAAGGACGGTCTCATACAAGAGGCAGCCCCTGAACTGGGCAGTGAGGATTGCTTAGAATGCTCTGAGGCTGGGGTGTGTATATGTGTGTGTATATTTTGGGGGGATGGGCAAAGATAGGAGATGTTCCTGCCCCCAAAGTAACCAAGCATTCACTCTAGCTCCCCTTCAGAATTCATTGTTTATAGGGGGCAGTTCCACAGGTCAATGGTTAAAGACAAGGCTGAAACTGGAGGTTCTAGGTTCAAAATAGGCCTCAGAAACTTCCTAGTTGGATGACCTTGGGCAAGTCACTTAACTCCATTGCCTAGTCCTTCCCACTCTTCTGCCTTGGAACCAATGCACAATTTTGCTTCTAAGACAGAAGGTAAGAATTAAAAAAAAAGAATTCATTGCTTATTATAAAGCTATCATCAGACTTGATGATGCAACCATAGCATCTCAGCTGAGGAAGGAGGCCTTTCTAGTCTACTCTACACATAAAAGAGAATATCCTTGATGATATCTTTAACAAATGGTCACCAGATTACAAGATGTAAAAGGAATAATTTTGATTATATTACATTAAAAAGGTTTCATACAAACAAAAGCAATGCAACCAAGATTAGAAGGGGAAAACAAACTGGGAAAAATCTTTATAACAAATTACTCTGATAAAGGTTTCATTTCTCAAATATATAAAGAATCGAGCTGAATTTATAAGAATTCAAGTCATTTACCAATTAATAAATGGTCAAAGGATATGAATAAGCAGTTTTCACATGAAGAAGTCAAAGCTATCAATAATTCCATGAAAAAATGTTCCAAATCTCTCTTGGTTAGAGAAATACAAATTAAAACAACTCTGAAGTACCACTCCATACCTATCCAAGTGGCCAATAAGACAGTAAAGGAAAATGATGAATTCCTTTCCTTGGAGGGAATGGCAAAATTGGGACACATGCATAGCTAGTAGAGTTGTGAAGTGATTGGATCATTCTGGAGTGCAATTTGGAATTTATGCCCAAAGGGCTATAAAAGAATGCATTCCTTTTGATCCAGTAATACCACTGCTGGTCTGTATCCCAATGAGATTTTAAAAAAATGGGAAAGGACCTGTTTGTACAAAAATATTGATAGTAGCTCTTTTTGTGGTGGCAAAGAATTGGAAACTAAAGGGATGTCCCTCAGTTAGGGAATGGTTGAACAAATTGTGATATATGATGGTGGGGGAATTTTATTGTGCTATGAGGGATGATGCCCAGGGTGACTTCAAAAAGACCTGGAAAGACCTCCATGAACTGATGCAAAGTGAAATAAGCAGAATCAGGAAAACACTGTACACAGTAACAACCATATTGTGGAATAACCAAATGGGAGAGACTTTGCTACTCTCCGCAATACAAAGATCCAGGAAAATTCTGAGGACTTATGAAAAAGAATGCTCTCCACCCCCAGAGAAAGCGATGTTGGAGTCAGAATGCAGATGGAAACATTTGATTTAACTCTTGTGTATTTGGGTATATGTGTTGGGTGTTATAAGATTCACCTACAAAAATGAATACTATGGAAATGCTTTGTGTGATAATATGTGTATAATCTAGGCTGAATTGTGGGCCAGCTCTGGGAGGGGAAAGGGAGGAAGGGAGGGAGACAATTTGGATCATATAACTTGAGAAAACTTAGGTGGGAATTTATTATAATAAAATAATTAAAACAAACTAACAAAAACCAAGTGATCACCAGCCTGGGCTCACAGATCTCAGGGGAGGAGGACTTCACCACCTTCCCAGACAGCCCATACTACACTGGGATGATTCAAGCTGTTCAAATTTTCCCTGTTCTAGACCCAAATCTACAATATCAGTCCCATTACTTCT
>NC_077232.1:3646360-3666360 GCF_027887165.1 Monodelphis domestica
CAGTTGTTACGGGAAGTGCGGTTGTGGCCTGGTGTCGGCGTTCACGCGCAGCGGCAAGACGTCGACGTCGCTCATCTTCAAAGATGGCGGCGGCATGGTTAATGTGGGTTCGCCAGCTGCTTCTGTCAGAGGCAGCGAGTTCTAGTTGCTTTTGTGTCATGCCAGCCCACTTCAAGTTTGACTTTAGCTGATCCTTGAATCTTTTCTTTGGTCGGCCTTGTTTCCTGAGTCCAGCTGACAGTTCACCGTAGAATACTGTCTTGGTATTCGCTGTGGGTCCATGCGGATGATGTGTCCAGACCATCATAGCTGGGTTTTGAGGACCATGACTTCAATGCTGGTGGAGTTGGCTCTGTCGAGGACTTCCTGGTTGGTGATTCGGTCCTGCCATTGGATCCTCATGATTGACCAGAGAGAGCGTTGGTGGAATTGCTCCAGCTGCTTCATGTGCTTCCGGTACAGTGTCCATGTCTCACAATCGTTCAGGAGCGAACTGAGGACCACTGCGTTGTACACTTTGAGCTTCGTCGCAGTGCTTACACCTCTGTGTTGGAGGACTTTGCAGCGCAGCTGCCCGAGTGCCTGGCAGGCCTCTTGGATCCTGGCATTGATCTCGTGGTCTAGGGACCCGTCGTTGGCGATGGTGCTGCCCAGGTACTTGAAAGTGTTGACATTAGAAAGCTGCATGCTGTCAACTGTAATGCACGGCTGGTTAGTTGGCCTCCCTGGTGCAGGTTGGAACAGCACCTCTGTTGTGCTGAGGCTGATAGTCAGGCCAAACAGTTTTGTTGCGGTGGAGAACCTGTCCACAACAGTATGGAGATGATTTTCTTGGTGGGCCATGAGAGCACAGTCATCTGCAAAGAGAGCTTCCAGGATGAGTCTCTCTGTTGTCTTTGTTTTTGTAGTCAGGCGGCGAAAGTCAAATAGTGAGCCATCCAGTCGGTATTTGATGTAGATGTCCAGGTCTAGATCCATCACAGCATGTCGTAATACTTGGGTGAAAAATAGGTTGAATAATACTGGAGAGAGGACACAGCCTTGTTTCACACCATTGGAGATGTTGAAAGCGATTGGAAGTCTCTCCACTATATAGGACTTCCCCTGTCATGTCGACATGAAAGAGCTGGATCAGTTTGACGAATTTTGCTGGGCGACCAAGCTTGCTGAGGATCACCCACAATGTGTCCCTGTTCACTGTGTCGAACACCTTTTCCAGGTCTATGAAGACAATGTAGAGACTCAGGTTCTGCTCAAGGCATTTTCCCTGCATTTGCCTCACCGTGAAGACCATTTCGATGGTGCTGCAATCTGGTCAGAAGCCACATTGTGATTCAGGCAGGTTCTGCTCTGAAACAGATGACAGGAGTCTGTTGAGTATAACACGGGTGAGAATCTTTCCAGCAGTGGAGAGTAATGAGATGCCTCTGTAGTTGTCATAGGCTGCTTGTGAGCCTTTGTTCTTGTATAGGGCTACGATGGAGGCATCTCTGAGTTCTGGGGCATGTCTTCCTCTTCCCATATGCTGGTCAGTACTATGTGGAATGCCTGGAGAGCCTTTCCATTTAAGGCCTTGCACACCTCAGTTGGGATCCCGTCTTTACTGGGTGCCTTGCCTGCACTCATTTGTTTAATGGCTTTTTGGACTTCCTCTATTGAAGGAGGGACATCAAGTTTTCAGTGGAGGGGTTTTGGGGGATCTGGTCAAGGGTGCTTTGGTCGACTGAAGAGGGTCGGTTGAGAAGCTGACTGAAGTGTTCTTTCCACCTATTGCTGATGCCTTTTTTATTTTTTTATGAGAGTGTCACCGTCAGAGGATAGCAAGGGAGTGGTGGTGGGTTTTGATGGCCCATAGACAGTCTTGAGGGCATTGAAAAATTGTTTGTAGTTTTTCATATCAGCAAACTGCTGGATTTCTTCTGCCTTTTTTCCTCACCATCGGTCTTGCATCTTCCTGATCTCATGCTGCGCTGTGGCTTGGAGAGTCTTGAATCTGTCCTTTTTAAGAGCAGAGTTTGGGTTATTTTGCCACTCCATAAAGGCTTTGTTCTTCTTGCTTAATAGGTCTTCAATAGCAGTGTTGTTCTCGTGAACCAGTCCTGGTGGTTGTGTTGTTTTGGGCCTAGGACTGCCTTTGATGTTTCCTTCGCTGTGTCTCTGAACTGGTTCCATTTCTCGGTTGAGCTTCCAGTGAGTGGTCCCTTGGCAGACAGCTTGTTGTCCAGACAGGACTGGAATGTTTGCAAATAAGATGGATCTCTAAGACGACTCATGTTGTAAAAGGCGCAAACTGTCTGGGCGCGTTTTGGATGGCGAGGCGCAATGCGCATTTGAAGAGTCGCTCTAACCAATCGGTGGTCTGTCCAGCATTCAGCTCCTCTAATGGCTCTGGTGATCTTTATATCCTGGATGTCTTGCCGGCGTACAATGATGTAGTCAATGAGATGCCACTGTTTTGATCTTGGGTGCATCCACGTTGTTTTATATTTGTTCACCATTCTGAACACAGTGTTCGTGATGGTGAGTTCGAACTCTGAGCATTTGCTGAGTAGCAGTAAGCTGTTGTTCATTTTGCCCACGCCGTGTTTGCCGAGCACTCCTTTCCATCTTTCATGGTCCTGGCCAACGCAGGCATTGAAGTCTCCCAGTAGTATCAGCTTGTCATTTGTGGGCACTGAGTGCAGGACGGCACTCAGGTCAGAGTAGAACTGTTCGATGGTCTCCTCTGTGCTGGTCAGTGTTGGGTAATATGAGCTGATGATTGTGGCATACTGATCTTTGCTGAGAGGCAAACGGATCTTCATGAGCCTCTCGCTGATGCCCACAGGCAAGTCTGGCAGCTGTTTGAGCAAACTGGTCTTGATGGCCAGGCCAACACCGTGGATTCTGTCTTCATTTGAGGCTCTACCTTTCCGGAAGAAGGTGTATCCAGTGGTGGGTTCACTGAGTGATCCCTCTTCTGGTAAGCGTGTTTCGCTTAGGGCTGCGATGTCGATGTTATATCGTGCCAGTTCTTTACCAATTAGAGCTGTTCTTCTTTCAGGTCTTGGGGTATTCTCTCTATCAAGTAATGTTCTGATGTTCCATGCTCCTAGTAGGAGTTTCTTTGTATTTTTTCTTTGATTTCGACCGCTTTGATTTTTCTTTGATTTCGACACATATCCATATGTGTATACACGTATTCCCACATGCACAGTCATGTGTTGGTACATGCAGATGTGCACATGCACTTAGACATGCCTACATACACATACTGAGTCATTTTCACTCCTTTTCCCAGCTGAATCCTTACTATCTCTCTTTTTTTCTCTATTGGTCAACAGTTGACAGAACAAAAGGAGAGAACCTGGGAGTTGTGGGTACACTAGTGTGTTCCAGCCCACTAGCTATGACACACTGACTTTATTTGAACATCTGTATAATTATCAGTTCCCAGGAACATAAGGATCTAGAAAGCTGGAGGCAGAACTCATTATACAGAACACCTGACATCAAGATCAGGCTGCTTCAGGTCTAAAAGAACCCTTGGCCTTTAAGATGTCCCAGCTTGACTTTGGTTCTCTGCAAAATAAACAGCATGTTATTAAAGGGATGGTTAATGAACTTCTAGAAATGGAAGCAGTGATCACGGAAAACCAGCATGATCTTGTTGAGAAAAAAAAATTCACGGCAGACTAATGCCATCTCCTTTTTTTTTTGACAGTTACTCAATGGGTAGAAGAGCTTCAGATAGCATTTCTGTTATTCTGAGGCAAACCATTTGGTGCAATCTCGCAGGCTATTCTTGTGGATAAGATGAAGTGATGTAGTTCCCAGGATAGTATAGTCAGTTGGGCTTGGGTTTGGTGGAATGGCTGGATCCAACAATCAGACATTGCCAGTTTGATGACAAGACTGAAGGAGTATTCTGTTCAATGCAGTCAGATTTCTCAAGGAATATGCTCATAAAGGGAACTTCAGGATGCCAGCGATCTATAAATTGCAACCTGCAAGCCTATTTCATACTGCCCCCAGAGCAGATAGGACCCTCACTCACCATTCTGACACCTATCTGAGTCATCAGCACTATTAAACAATTGCATTCTCCAACCACCTCCTCAAACTCCTGTGAAGGGCTCTACCTGGAGGTGTTCCAAACTTCCTACCAACCTAGAAGCTGAGGAAACCCATTCTCAAGATTAGGATGTGCCCCAGAGAGCTGGATTTGGTCCTATGCTGCTTATCATTTTTGTCAATAATGAATGAAGTCAAATGCTGCAAGCCTATTGAATTCATAGATGACTCAAAGTTGGGAGGGATAGCCACCACTTCTGAATACAAACTTTTCTCAAAAGACTAGGATGTTGGGATGAATCTAACTAGAAAGAATTTAATAGAGATAAAAGTCATATAAAAGCCAGGCAGCTAGGTGGCACAGTGGTTGGAGTGCTGGACCTGAAGTCAGGAAGATGCTCCCCTGAATTCAAATCTGACCTTGGACATTTAGGAGCTGTGTGATCCAGGGCAAGTCATTTAAATCTGTTTATCTCTATTTCACCATCTGTAAAAGTTGCTGAGAAAGGAAATGGCAGGCTATTCCAGTATCTCTGCCAAAAGAACCTCAACTGGGGTCACCAAAAGTCAGAAATGCCTGAATGACACCACCAACAAAAAAAGTCAGTTTTGCATATCAGATGAAAAAGGCATGGGCAGACAAGTTCATCTGAACAGACCTAGAGGTTTGGGTGGGGCACAGCCTCCATAGGAGTCAACAGCCCCAAAGGCTAATGCAAAGTCCAACTTCATTCAGCAGGCTTTCAAGTGGATGGGAGTGATGGTCTCACCATCCTTTGCTTGGGCAGACCTCATCAGAAGAATCATGCTAGGACACCACATTTCAGAGAGGATTAGCTGGAAAGTGTCAAAGGGAGGCCAGCCAGGATGGTGAGGAGAGCCCAGAGAGCTTATCATACTTATATCAGTGGAAGGAATAGATTGTCTAGCTTGAAGAAGAAAGAAAATGTTCTTCATGTGTCAAGGATGGACTTGTGTTAGCTGATTCCAGAGGGCAGAGCCCCAAGTAATCAACTGAGGTTACAAAGAGGCCAACTTAGACTACATGTGAGAAAACCAAAGTTGCTAACAAGGACTGAGCTGTCCCAAAGGCATGGCATAGTTTCTCTTGGGAGGTGGTGGCTTCCTCCAACCTGGAGGTGCTGAAGGAAGTCCTTGAACCCTTATTTGAAATGCTGTCAAGGGGATGGATGTGGAAACAGAAGTGGGCCAGGGTCTAGAGAAGTACCATGGACAAGTCTCTTCCAAAAATGGGACCAGGGAGTTGTGGCATGAGAATCTGGGAACCTTACAGGATAAAGAGATTCTGTCCTAAGCCTGGATTGATGGCAACTGAATCACAACACATCCTTACAAGCCAATTTAAGAAATCTCCAATGCTGGAGACCCAAAGTGGTGTCCCCTCTTTCAGCTCCAAGCCTGGCAAAGAGGCAGGAAGATCTGAGTTCTGATTCAGCCCCTGACACTTACTTGCTGTGTCTCTGAGAAAATCACTTAATTTCTATCTGCCTCCGTTTATTTATCTGTAAAATGGAGATAATAACAGCACTTCCTTCCTAGGGCTGTCGTGGGGATCTAATGAGATATTCATAAATGTATAAATGGAGATTTTGAACTTTTGACTTCATTCCCCAGAAGCCCTTAGTATTTCCCAAAATTCCCTATAATCTCTCCTGCATCTTCACGTTGGCAGGATCACATTATTGGTATTTAACTGGCAGTAATACCTTCCACACACTCTCTTTTTTGGGGGCATGATACAGCAATCAGTAGTCATAGTGGTGAGTGGGGATGGCTGAAAATGGCTGACCAGCCATGGGCACATGGTTTTTATTTTGTATCCTCTTTATTCCTTGATTTCTAATAATCTTTAATAAATCTCATAAAATATAACATTTTTATTATTAGAGATATAAATATAATTTTTACAGTTTGGTGACCAGAAGGGATGAGAATTACTCTCATTTTTTTTTAAAAAAAGATAGCCTAGATAACATTTTTTAAGCCATGTTTCTCCTGCCAAGGCTTTTCACCCACTCCACCCACCCACCCATCCACCCTCACAAAGCCACTTTTCCTGATTCTGCTTGCTCTTGATGCTAAATTCTGGAGGCTTGCGTCTACTCTTGCTCCTGCTTCTGTTACTGTTGCCCACTCCTGCCTCCAGCCATCCACTCCTGACCTTCTTGACCCAGATCGATCATCTGGCCCTGACCCCAGTCCCAGACTCAGGCCCCAGCAACTCTACTCCTGATCTCTGGCCTCTGACCCAGATCACTCATCCAACCCCAGGCCCAGCCCCAGGACCCAGGATGCTTGTAGCTGCCACTTTGTCTTTGGAATCACAAACCAAATGGTAAAAACTGGGGTGTTCTTTCCTTAGGCAACAATTAGCCTCCACATGGCAGGGGATCTTGGGGATGGGGGACAAGGAGAAGGAAGAAACTCTTACAAACAGGAAGTTGATTACAAGCATGGCATATTATATGAGAGAGCAGTGTATTGCCTATTTCAAACAGCTTCCAGCTTTAGGATGTTTTTTTCATGAGTGCACTGACCCTTTTACTTATCTTACCTGAGATTCAGGAGAGAAATTCATCTCCCTGCAACTCTTTGCCATTTGGGCCTGACCAGTTTGAGATTCCTCAAACCCATGTTCTCCCTTGCTATGGGAGATACCACAGTACTGACAAAATGAATCTCAATGGAAAGAAAAAGGAATTGTAAAGAGACTGAAGGTTATATTTTTAAGACTTTTCAGACTCCAATATTTTATAAAAGTCTCTGTATCTTATTGTATTTTGCTGACTGTTTTGTTTAAGATTTAATTTTGTTGTTTTAAGTTTATATATTAATATATTCAATACTATTCTGTTACACTAAATCATTTTAATGTACTGGGTTTTAACTATTGTTATATTCTGTTACCTTTCCCCTATAACTATACTGAACAAATATTATTGAATAAGCCATATAAAAACAGCTTTTTTTTTTCTATTTTGGCTTTGTAAATTGTTACATAGAGGATGGATGGACTTCATCAAAACTGGATACAACTGTATAACAACCTTTGGAAAATTTAATGAGTGGAATATCTCAAATTGATTTAAGGAGTCTTAGAACATGAATTTTAGATTTTTTCCCCCTCAACTCTGATCATTTTGCCTGCCTCTTAGTTTTTTGTAACAAGAGGTAAGGTCCATTTTAGTACCTGAAATGAAGTATAATTATAATCCCCACCTCTTTATGGGACATTACAGTATCATACCAAAGGAGCTGGGAAGTTGATCCCAGGGCATGGTACCCCTGGATGGCTCCCCAAATCTCTCATTTGTAACTCCTCAGCTCATTTTACCCTTTCACCAGGATGATCTCTAGATTCTTGGTGACATTTTTAGACTCAACAGCAACAGTACAGAGGTTTTATTTTTTCTGGACTCCTGCCACATTTTTGTAATGGTGGCAGTAATAGAATTAAAAAAAAAATCACAGCCAATGTTGAAACATTGCTACACCTGAAAAAACTTGTGACAACTATCCATTAGCTTCTAAGGTTTTTTTTTTCTTCTTTAAATGTCATACTGCATATTCATGTAAAATATGATAGTGGGTTTGTTTGCTATTGTGATTAAATGGGCTATTATAACTTTGGGGATATTGATACTTTTTGAATGTACATTACATGCTGTACTACTGTTCTTTATTTAAAAAACAACTGTTACTTTGTGAAAATCATTTGCTTTGCACTCACAGTGGATCATGGCCAGGTTTGAAGAGGAAATGGATCTCATTTTTGGTGAGAAACCTTTGTATCCTACATTTCCTTAGCTGACACAGTGTGTCAATGATTGTAAGCTATATATTTTTTTTGATTTTTAAAACCTTTATTATTGTTTTTGCTTGCATGTGCAATGTACTATTTCAGTTTTATTTTTTCTCCTTTTTGTATTTAAAGCACATGTCAGCAGTATTGAGAAGATTTTCTTTAACTTTTTTTTGAATTTGTAGTAATATAAGTTTAAAATATATTTGCTATAATATTAATGAAAACCCCAAAAGCTTTAGACTATGGAAATCTGCCATTTATTGATAAATGCTATGGGACTATGCTTAATGATTCTGTCTGGTTCCAGGAGAATGGAGTACAAAAAAAGCCATTGCACGGTGACAAAGATGCACAAAGCTACTTGCATAGTGCCAATCAAGCACAAGGTCAAAGAGATCAAACCAATCCTACATGGATTGATGACAAGAGTGCAAGGACTTGATCATGTGTGAGACTCGAGGTTGTGGTGCTTGACAAATGTTAAGACACAGGACTTCCTTATAACACACACTCTATATCAAATGCATATACATCAATTGTTCTGGCTCTAATATCCCTGAGAAAAATATATAAAATCAGACCAGGGAATGACACTTCCCTATCAGTCCTTTTTTCTCTCTTATAGTATGGCAACTTCTTGTAGTCCTGGCTACTGATTGGGTAAATGCATAATTGCTTAAATTGTTTTAATTGGACCCTGATTCAAGGACCTGTTATAGATTTATTTTTCTTTTACTTAGAATTTTTTACACATAAGACTTTGTTTTTTAAATTAAATTTATTTAGAAATTTAATTAGTCAATTTCGAACATTATTCCTTGGTTATAAGAATCATATTCTATCCCTCCCTCCCCTACCCCCACCCTTCCCGTAGCTCATGCGCAATTCCACTGGGTATTACATGTGTCCTTGATCAGAATCTATTTCCACGTTGTTGATGTTTGCACTAGGATGTTCATTTAGAGTCTACATCTCCAGTCATATCCCCTTCAACCCATGTAATCATGCAGTTGTTTTTCTTTAGTGTTTCTACTCCCATAGTTTTTCTTCTGAATGTAGATAGTGTTCTTTCTCATAGATCCCTCCAGTTTGTTCAGGATCACTGCATTGTCACTAATGGAGAAGTCCATTACATTTGATTGTACCACAGTGTGTCAGTCTGTGTACAATGTTCTCCTGCTTCTGCTTCTCTCACTCTATATCAGTTCCTGGAGGTCATCCCAATTCACATGGAATCCCTCCAGTTCATCATTCCTTTCAGCACAATAGTATTCCATCAATCACAATTTGTTCAGCCATTCCCTTATTGAAAGGCATCCCCTCATTTTCCAGTTTTTTGCCACCACAAAGAACGCAGCTATGAATATTCTTGTATAAGTCTTTTTTCCTTATTATCTCTTTGGGGTACAAACCCAGCAGTGCTATGGCTGGATCAAAAGGCAGACAGTCTTTTATCACCCTTTGGGCATAGTTCCAAATTTCCCTCCAAAATGGTTGGATCCATTCACAACTCCACCAGCAATGCATTAATGTCCCGACTTTGCCACATCCCCTCCAGCATTCATTACTTTCCATTGCTGTCAGGCCAGGCAATCTGCTAGATGTGAGGTGATACCTCAGAGTTGTTTTGATGTGCATTTCTCTGGTTATAAGAGATTTAGAGCACTTTTTCATGTGCTTATTAATAGTTTTGATTTCTTTAACCGAAAATTGCTCATTCATGTCCCTTTCCCATTTATCAATTGGAGAATGGCTTGATTTTTTGTACAATTGATTTAGCTCTTTATAAATTTGAGTAATTAAACTTTTGTCAGAAATTTTTGTTATGAAGATTGTTTCCCAATTTGTTACTTCCTTTCTACACATAAGACTTTGATAGTCTTTATTTCATTCACACATTATTTTCTTTTTTATTTGGATTTTTTTTGATGTTTTTTATTTCTCTTGCCAATTGATTCATACATCTTATAACTCAGCCATGCATTCCTAAGTGATCCTTGTGTTTTTCAATAACCTGAATCTTCAGGAGGGATTGTATAATTATTCTAAATTGCAAAGTTTAAATTCTTTTTGAAAGTAATTTTAGGATAAGAAACATGCTACCTCTTCAAATCCAGAAAGTGAACTATTTGGAGAAGGTGCCATGAAGATGCCTCCACAGACCACACACTGCACCAGAAGATGCAGAGTGAACTTTGGGATGTGGTGATTTGAACTGTGTGGGGTTTAAATACATTTGTTTTGTATGTATATTCTTATGCCGAAGGGGACTGCCCCCTAACTGGCTTTTTGTCAATGTGCCTAGCAAGCATTGGTTTTGTTCTCTTTTCTTCTTATCCTCAAATTGTTGTAATTTCAAAGTTGATATGTTTACAAGACCCATTGGAGAGACTAGTCTTCCTTGGCTCTCAGGGCAGGGCAGAATGTATAAATGGAGATTTTTGAATCTTTGACTTCATTCCCCAGAAGTCCTTAGTATTTCCCCAAATTCCTTATAATCTCTCCTGTGTCTCCATGTTGTATAAGGATAATTTTAGTGTTTTGATTTGAAATCTAGATTTGAATGGTCACCAAATAAAATTCCCAAGTCAGTCTGGAAATTATGGAGATTTTAATTAATATAGAAAGAAGGAATTAAGGAAAGGAGAGAGAGAGAGAGAGAGAGAGAGAGAGAGAGAGAGAGAGAGAGAGAGAGAATTAATGTAAACTGCTCTGACTCAGGCTGAGTCAGGTAAAAGGCCTTGGCCAAAGTGGCCTCCCTGAGCCTAAGGGTATGGGAGTCAGTCTTATCACTCACCACGAGACCATCTCCAAACTGGGTTTCAGTCCTCTACCGAATTTAATCTCCTGAACTCAGTTCAGAGTGGAGAGTTGGCAGGATCACATAATTGGTATTTAACTGGTGATAACACCTCCCAGATGCTCTCTTTTTGGGGGGCATGATACAGCAATCAGCAGTGATGGTGGTGAGTGGGGATGGCTGAAAATGGCTAACCAGCCATGGGCACGTGGTCTTTATTTTGTATCCTCTTTATTTCTTGATTTCTAATGATCTTTAATAAACCCCATGAAATATATTATTTTTATTATTAGAGATATACATATAATTTTTACATAAAGTATTTGTCACAGTTTCTAGTGTGTAGTAGATTCTATATAAACATTAGTTATAATTTTTATTGTCATTATTAACTGTGTATATTGAAGGTGAGAGAGGGAATAGCTGGCTGTCTGGCTCAGTTGGTGGCTATTTCCTCATGAGTTTTTATTTTGGGAAATGTCACCAAGGATGTGCTTTTGATGGAACCAAATGTAAACTAGTACCTAAAGGAGAATGGGAATGATTGGCCGTCAGTCCCTGATCAAGCCCACATTCTTGGCAACTTTCTTAGGACCAAGAAATGGACATTTGATTTATTTGACAATTACTCATTAAGAGCCTCTTATGTGCCAGACACTGTATTAGAAAGCCCCAGATGAAGAAATGTCCTTCCCTAGGAGAACTTGATTTTATTGACAAGCTTATGAGAAATCACCTAGTCCAACACCTGTTTTTACAGTTAAGAGAAACTGAGACCCCACAGAGAAGAAAACACTTGCCCAAGGTCACACAGGGAGTGAAAAGGAGAGTCCATATTAAACTCTGGTGTGTTGACTCCAAATCCTATGCTTTTGTGCAAGCATTCCACAATGGCCCCTCTTTCTGGTTTCAGCCAGGTGGTCTCTGCTGGGAGGTCCTGGAGGCAACTAGACAGCTGGGCTGTGCATAGAAAACAATTTTCTGTTTCTGAACATGCAGGTCTATGACCTCTAAGTCCCAATTCTGAAGGCCAGTCTGTTGCCAACTTGCTCATCCCCAGGAATTGATCTATGACTTGGTCATTTTTTTAATTGAAAAGTCATGTTGATATTCCAAATTAATGAATTAAATAAAATTTTCAAAAAAAATTAAAAGTAGAACTTCTTGATATTATTAACATAAAAAAAGAAAAGTCATGTCAGACTTTTTGTGATGTTGTTTGGGGTTTTCTTGGCAGAGATATTGGAGTAGTTTGCCCTTTCCTTCTTTAGTTCATTTTACAAATGAGGAAACTGATGCAATAAGGGTTTAGTGACTTGTCTAGAGTCACATAGCTAGCTAGTGTCTGAGAAGAGATTTGAACTCAGGTCCTCCTGACTTCAGGATCAGCACTCTATCCACTACACCACCTAGATGCCCCACTATGCCTACTATGCGGCAGGCATTGGGACTGTAAATACAACGAATAAAACAATCTCTATTTGCAAGGAACTCACATTCCAGCAGACTCTGTGTGTGTCTATAGAATAAATATGTGAGTATTTGTAAGAGACAATTAAATACAACATAAGTAGCTAAGGCAAGAGGGACCCTAGTCATTGGGAGGATCAGGAAAGGCTTTATCCAAATGCTAAAGGGACTGCTGGAATTGTATCTTGAAGGAGGGGGAGAAGGAGGAGGGAGTGCTTGCCACTTGTGGGGGATGGACCAGGGCAAAGATAGGGAGATGGGATGGGGCAGGTTGTGTGTGAGGAACAGAGAGAGAGGGGCCGCTCTCTGTCTGGAGGAGTGTAGAATGAGCCTGCAAGGGCAGCCTGGGTCAGGTTGCAAGCGTCTTTCAAAGTTAAGCAGATCAATTTCCATTTTATCCTAGAGGCCCTGAGTGTTTTCAGACCCTAGAAGTGATGGGGAGCCACTGGAGGGTACTGAGAAGGAAAGTGATGTGGCCACACCTACACTTCCAGAAAATCATTTGGGCAGCTCCTCTACAGGACAGGCTGGAGTACAGAGAGACCAGAAGGAAGGAGGCCAGTTAGGAACTCCTGACCATAACCCAGGCAGGGGATTATGGGGGCTTGAGCTAAGATGGTGGTTTTGCTTCTGGGAAGGTGTGGAGGTGGCAACAGCCTAAGTGGAGTTCAGGAGGGTGGAGTCAAGTATGAGCTCAAGTTTATGAACTTGATGGAGGCAGCTGAGTGACTCAGTGGATGGAGAGCCAGGCCTAGAGATGGGAGATCCTGGGTTCAAATCTGGCCTCAGCCACTTCCCAGATGGGTGACCCTGGGCAAGTCACTCGACCCCCATTGCCTAGCCCTTACTGCTCTTCTGCCTTGGAACCATTATGTAGGATTGATTCTAAGGTGGAAGGTAAGGGGTTAAAAAAAGTTTATGAGCTTGAGAGCCTAGAAGGCCCTGGTGCCCTTGGAAAGTCAGTTACCTTTCAGAGAACCCATGGGTTTGAGCACCAAGGTTCTTTGGAGACTCTCCCTATTTTATCTTACATGTCAGAAGGGGGATAAAAGGCTTTACTAAGGACCATGGGATTTGGAACTAGAAGGGATATTAGAGTGTGATCTATTCATTTTTAAAAATTGAAACATTTTATTTAATTAATTTAAAATATTTTTCCATGGCTGCATGATTCATGTTCTCTGTATTGAATGAGCAATTCCACTGGGTTTTACATGTGTCCTTGATCAAGACCTATTACCATGTTATTCATATTTGCACTAGAGTGATCGTTTAGAGTCTCCATCCCCAGTCATATCCCCATTGACCCATGTGATCAAGCAGTTGTTTTTCTCCAGTGTTTCCGCTCCCACAGTTCTTTCTCTGAATGGGGATAGTGTTCTTTCTCATAAGCCCCTCAGAATTGTTCTGGATCATTGCATTGCTACTAGTAGAGAAGTCCATTACATTTGATTGTGTCACTTGATCTATTCATTTTACAGTCAAGGAAACTAAGACTTGGAAAAGATAAATGACTTAGTCAAGCATACCCAAGCTGAAATAGCAGACATAGGAATAGAACTTGAGTCCTGTGATTCCTCATTCTCTTTCTTCAGCTCAAAGGCATCTAGTTCATGCCATATGAGAATATGTTGAAGGGCATGAATAATTTTTGTTTGGAGATAAGAATCCTATGGAGGGGAAAGAGTGGCACGAACAGGTAAGATGGCTCTCTTTAAGTATCTTAAGGGCCATTTAATGGAAGATCCTAGAGGAAAAAATAGGAGCTATGGTAGTGGTGATGTAAGGGAGGGGGGCAGTGAGGTAGGGAGTTAGAGAGAAAATTATTTGGGTTCAGGATCAGGAGAAAACCCCCGAAACATAGGGCTTCTTCTTAATGAGCTGTGCCAAAAGGAAATGGGTTGTCCTGGGAAGGAATGGAGTTTTCTTCCTTGTGGGTCCTCAAGCAAAAGTCAAAAGGCCATCTGTCAGGGATGTGATAGGAAGGATCCTTTTTCAGGCCCAGGTTGGCCTAGGAGTCCCTTGAGATCTCTTCTTACTGGGGGCTTCTTGTATTTTGTGAGTTCTTCTCTTCTGGAAAAGGAGAATCTTGAAGAGGGAAGATTGTCCTGAGAGTCGAAGAAGGGAAGATGAGGTATTGACACTAGCACTCTGATCTCATTTGGCCCTTTGTCTATCCCTCTGGAATGCACTTATCATGGAATATTACCCTCCATGCAGGTGGTTCATCTTTGACTAGACCAGCCTCCACAAGAGGGCAATGACTCTGTCAAAACTCTAGGATTTCTCTAGCTCCCAGGATGCACTAGTTCTGCAATTCTTCAGGCTTAATCAACTTATGTCCATTGATTGTTTGATTCCTGTGATTTTCCCCTTAGGCCCTGGGGGCTCTCACATAGTCTGATCTACCTCCACACCCTTCTGCTACCATGGCTGCCACATCCCCTTGGATCAGTCCTCCCCACCAAAGAGAAATCTTCCCTCTTAAAAGTTTCCCAAGGGCAAAATTCTCCTTCATCCTCCTTTCTGAATCCTTTCTCCATTCCTCTCCCATTTCCATCTCCTTTTCACTCTTCCCTCTTCTCTCTGGTCTTACAAGGTTCTCTTTTCCCAAGAGTCAATTGAGCCTGGGCTATTAGGCCTACATTCGGGATTATAGTAGGTCCCTGAGGGCTAACCTTGGAAGTTAAGAGAATCATTACTTTGTTGCTATGGAGAAGTGCATTTGCAAAAGGACCTTGTCAGGGTTAGGACTTGCCTAGTCTTGCAGATAAGGAAGAAAAACATTTATTCCCTCTTTGCTCCATTTTCACCAACCCATCCCATGTTTACTATTGAATGAGCAACATTCTTTTTTTTTTTAAACCCTCACCTTCCATCACATAATCAATCTTAGGGATGGGTACTATGAGCACGAAAATATGGGTTTCAAGACTGTGAATTTCCCAAACTGTAAAGATAATTTTTAGCATCTTGATTTTATATAAAAAATAAGTGGTCGCCATGGGAAAAATCCCCAAATATGAAATACCCAAGTCAGCTGGGTTTTATGGAGATTTTAATTAATATAAATGAAGGAATTAAGGAAAGGGAAAGAGACAGAGTAAGAGGAAATAGTAGGAAAAAGCTAGGGCCTAGGTAAATGGCCTAGGCCTTTTCTCTTTAAGAGAGAAACTAAGTCAGTCTTTAATCACTCACCACAAGATCTTTCCAAGCAAAACTCTAATGTTCAGAGACCCAGCTACTCCAAGTAGTCCGAGCTCCAACTCAGCTACCAAAGCTGAACTAACTCAAACTAACTTGAACTGGTTCAGACAGCTCCTTTTAAAGAGAAATTTCTCTTGTGCCACCTCCCCTAAATTTTCACATCTACCAATCACAGTAGATGCTTTTCCTAGGACAGCCCATTCTTAGTTTTTAGTTCTCACCTTCTCTGGGTAGATTATATCTTCTGAGTACCTCACACCTCTTTCTTAAGCTTGCCCCTTGCAAGTTGCCTGACCTTTAAGTGATTAATTTGACCTTCATAGGTACTTAGCACCCTTTTGTATTATATCTAAAAATAGACCTAGCTTAAGGACTTTTGCCTCACTATAAGTATGGGTAAAGTACTTTTTCATTGTTCAGTAAGGAGTTTACAACTTTATCTTCCCCTAAAGTATGGGTGGAGTAATGTTAGAGTTTCCAATACATTCCTGACCAAGTACCTCCATTGTTTAAATGGGGAATAACCTTAACCATAACCTTAAGATAATGTTCCAAGGTAGAGTCTGAGAAATTTTAAGATTCACAGTACCAAGGCAGAAGAGGGGTAGGGGCTAGGTGATGGGGGGTTAAGTGACTGCAGGGCTAAGAAATGTATGAGGTCAGATTTGAACCCAAGACCTCCCATATCTAGGCCCCTACTTAGCCACCTAGCCACCCCTCAATGTTCTTTTTGGTTGGTAATTATAACAACCTACTTACATAGAGCTTTCAAGTTGGCAGACCATCTAAAATACATTCCATCACTTGATCCTCTCAATAGCTTTGTGAAGAAATTCAATACTACAAGTATGATACAGATGGGGAAACTGAGGATCCAGACAAGTAAGTGGCCACACAGAGAGTAAATGTCCCAGATGAGATTGGAACTAAAGTCTTTTGTTTTTTTTCTGCCATATATTATTTAATTTGATTTTCACAACAACCCTGTGAAGGAAGTGGGGCAGATGCTGCCTTTTCTTTTTCCAAATGAAGGCATTAAGACTCAGAGAATTAGGACTTGCATAAGGTCATACATTCAGGTCATAAGGTTATTAAAGAGCAGAGCTGGGCCTTGGAACCTATGTCTTCTGGCTTCCATGCTGTTCCTCCTCTAAATGAATGCCAAGTATTGGGAAAGGGAGGGGACTAGCCTTTAATAGCTTTAATAATAAGGGCAGTTGGTTACTTAGGACCCTTGAAAGGGGACCTAACCTTTTGCTCATCTTCAAATTTTTCTCTAGAGTCTGAGGCTTCCTTCCTAGAGAAGCAATTACAGTTTTCTTTTCTTTGGACTGAACGTTCTGCCAAAGCCTTCCATCATTCAAAGCCCCCAGGATCATTCCTTTGTCCTGTGTGTGGCTAGATATCCTGGAAATGATGCAAGAGGAGGTTGGACTGAATGTACCTAATTCCAGAACATTGTACAGAAGCTGATTCTCCAATTTATTTTTTAATTGTCTATTTTTCCTAAATTACAATGCCAGACAAAGATGCAGTTACTTGAAGGTTCTAATGGTTGAATCTCTGACTAACCCAGATTTTATTCTTTCCATGACTTTTTTTTAACATTTGGGAGAAATGTGGAATCACAGAATCCCAGAGGCTCAGAGGTAGATCTCAGTAGCCATGTTTTAACAACTTCCAGGAGAACATTCAAGATAAGTGGTCTTCTGAGCCTCTCCTTAAAGATCTCCAAAGAGAGATAGAACTTGTTACTGTCTGTAGCTACCTATTCTATCTTCAGACTTCCTCCTTCAGGGGTTTGCCTGAAAAAACAAATACTGACATTTAACAACCAACTCTTAGGACAAAATAAAAACAAAGTACCTGTAACATTTTTAAAGGCATGATATAGGGGATGTGCATGAATTTGGCAATGGCTGAATAAGTTATGGTATATGATTGTTTGAACCATAAGAAATGGTGAACAGGAATTTAGAAAAACCTGGAAAGACTTCTGTGAACTGATGCAAAGTGGAAGGAGTGGAACCAGGAGAACAGTGTATACAGTCATGAACATGTTGTCTAATGATCAACTAACTGTGAAAAGCTAAACCATTACCAGCAAAACCAAGTTCTAAGGCAAGGGTCCCCAAACTTTTTACATAGGGGCCCTGTTGACTGTCCCTCAGACCATTGGAGAGCCGGACTATGAAAACCTAACCCTATCCTTAATCCTAACCCTAACCTGTAAGGATAATTTTGAGTGTTTTGACTTAAAATCTAAAATAAGTGGTCGCCATGGGAAATTCCCAAATATGAAAAATACCCAAGTCAGCTTGGGATTTTATAGAGATTTTAATTAATATAAATGAAGGAATTAAGGGAAGGAGAGAGAGAGAGAGAGAGAGAGAGAGAGAGAGAGAGAGAGAGAGAGAGAGAGAGAGAGAGAGAGAGAGAGAGAGAGAATTAATTTAAACTTCTAAACTTCTCTGGTTCAGGCTGAGCCAAGCAGTAGTTAAATGCCTTGGCCAAAGTGGCCTCCCTGAGCCTAAGGGTATGGGAGTCAGTCTTATCACTCACCACAAGACCATCTCCAAGCAAGCTCCAGTCCTCCACTGAATCTCCTGAACTGAGTTCAGAATCTAACTCAATTCAACTGAACTCCATTCTGAACTCAATTGCCTTCTGATTTTTTACCCCTTCCTCTTAAAGAAATTTTCTCTTATGTCACCTCCCTTAAATTTCCATGTCTAACAATCACAGTAGATGCTTTTTTCCAGGACTGCCCATTCTTAGTTCTCACCTTCTTTGGTTCTCACCTTCTCTGGTTAGATTATATCTTCTGAGTACTTCACACCTCTTTGTTAAGCTTGCCTTTTGTAAGTTACTTGACCTTTTTAGGTACTAATTTAACCTTTACAGGTACTTAACACTTTTTTTGTATTAGATCTAAAAATAGACCTATCTTAAGGTTCTAGCTTTACTATAAGGTATGAGTTAAGTATCTTCATTGTTCAATCAGGAGTTTACAACTTTTATCTTCCCCTAAAGTATATCTAATTAGGGTGGAGTAATTTTAAAAGTTCCCAATACATTCCTGATTCTTGTTAGACCAAGTATCTCCATCGTTACAATAAGGGAATAGTTAAATAAAATCTTCTAAAATATAGTCTGAGCAGTTTTTAAGATTCACAAACCTTAACCCTAACCCTAACCTGGCAGTAGTATACACAGTGTGGAATCCCCTCCCCCAGATCACGGCTCACCCTGCTGATGTCTTCCATTGTGCAGCCACATAATCCTTTGCACTGTACTTTGTTCTAAGGTGCCACACAAAGGATTATGTCACTGGAAGTAACATTGTATGTGAGCAACACCACGCTTTGCGGCGCTGCCACATACGGAGCTCCTCTCACTGACCACCAATGAAAGAGGTGCCCCTCTGAAAGTGTCGTGGGGGCCAGATACATGGCTTCAGGGGCCACATGTGGCCCACAGGCAGTAGTTTGGACCCTTGTCCTAAGGTAATCTCAAGGGACTCATGATAACTATTACAGTCTCATTGCAGATCGAAGTATGCTGTTCTTCACTTAATTTCCTACATACAGTTTTTTATTGTGTGATGCGTGTCTCAGGGAATGTGCATGAAAGCACAGATATAACTTGCATCAGATTATTTACCTCTTGGGGAGGGGGAGAGGGGGGGAAGGAGGGAGAGAATCGGACTCACATGATGTCAGAAAACAAGCATCAAAAACTATTTCTACCTGTAATTGAAAAAAATTTAAATTAAAAAAGCTCAATCGGCATCATTAACATTTCTCGATCACTTTCTTAAATGGAGGTAGTCAACAAAACAGTAAGCTGAGGGGTGATTTATGGGAGCATTTGCTGATTTCTGAGGTGTAAATGCTCCCACTGAAAATTTCCCGATCTGTGAGTGGAGTGCTGGCCCCAGCACACTCCTGGCTCTAGTTGGTAGGAAATCTTTCCTGATATTAAACCCAATTTGGCTGCTTGACAGTTTCCCCTCTTTGTTCCTGTTTCTGTCCTCTGGGACAGAGCAAAACGAGTCCCATCTCTCTTCCACCTGATGAGCTTTCTTCTTCAGGTACTGGGAGATAGCTCTCAGGTTATCTCCCGTCTCCCAATCTTGCCTTCTCCAGGCTGAGCACCCTCAAGTCCTTCACCAAATCCTGACCTGGAGTAGATTGGAGAAAAGGGGGAAACGCAGCAATGCTCAGCCACTATTTGTGAGGTGGCTCAAATGCTGCTTTGGAAGGTCAGGAGTGTGTGTTCAAATCCCATCCAGGACACTCACTGTTCTCTAATGAAGGATAAATTACTTAGTCTCTCTCAGCCTCAGTTTCTTTGGCAGGCATATCTTGTTCCTCTGGCTTTGTTGGCAAGTGATATACACTTACCTCCATTTATATTAACTTATAAAATTAAACCATTAGATTCGATTCTAAAGTTCTCGGGGGTTTCCAGTTTGACCGAATGATCAGGGACACATGAAAAGGCCAGTGGAATTGTGCGTTGGCTATATGGGGAGTGGAGGGAACGAACAGGAATCTTGGAAGCACGGAAAAATATTCTTGGCTAAATTAAATTTTAAAAAGAATGAATATAGCAACACAGTAAAATCAGATAGGAAATACA
>NC_077232.1:3671360-3731360 GCF_027887165.1 Monodelphis domestica
CTTTCTATGTACTAGGCACTGGACATACAAAGGCAAGACTAAAAATATTCCTTCCCTCAAAATATTCCTTCCCTAACATATTCCCAGGAGAGGGATAAAGTGGGTTACAATATGTACACAGATTGTTGTTCAGTCATTTCAGTCATATCTGACTCTTGGTGACCTAATTTGGGTTTTTTTTTTTTGGCAGAGACACTAGTTTGCCATCTCTTTCTTTAGTTTATTTTACAGATGAGGAAACTGAGGCAAAGAGGGTTAAGTGATTTTCTCAGGGTCACAGAGCTAGGAAGTGTTTGAGATCAAATTGGAACTCAGGTATTCCTGACTCCAGGCCCGGTGCTCTCTCCACTGTATCACTTGATCATCCAAAATAATTGAGGATAAAAAATCTAAAGCTGCAAGGTATCTCAGGGGTCATTCTGCTGATGAGGAAATGGGTTCAGGGAGCCTGGGACTCAGCAATGTCATACCTGCAGTAGAAGCATCAGACGTGGGATTTGAAACGAGGTCCTCTCTCTCCCCTTACTCTTTCCCTCCTTCCCTCCCTCCCTCTCCTCCTCTTCCCTTTCTCCTTCTTTCTCCCCCTCCTTCTCCCTTTTACCCTTCCTTCTTCCCCTCCCTCTCTCCCTTCCCTCCCCTCTCCTCCCCTCCTCAGCCTGGAGCTCTTTTCTGATGAGCTTGTTGCAAATCCTGCTGCCTCTTTCTCCCAACTCATCCTCTCTGCCACTCTTTTCAGCCGGAGGCTGACAGGACACGTCACTATGGCGACAATCAGGTGTGACTCTTCAGTAGCCTCTCCACATCATGGTGGCTCCATATCTTGCAGGTCTATTATCTCCTGGCAATCCCAGCTTCAGGTCTCTTTCGTACCTTGAGGTCTAGTGCTCATTTGGGCACTGAAGTCTCTAGGTGGCAAAAAATCATCAGCCAATGGATTCCTGGTAAGTAAAGGCAGCTTAATTTGGGGCTATTTAACCCCGCTTTGAACCCAGCATCAAGTGGCTTCTGGTCCAGACCCCCTGGATAACATCTGTCCCAGATGCCTTTGTTTTCAGACCTCCAAGGCAGATCCATTCCCCTGTGGCACAGCGCTCATCGTTCGGGAGTTTTCCCGACACCCAGCCCAAGATTTGTTTGCAATTTCTCCCTATTTCTTCTCCTACTTTCATCCTCTGGAGATCAAGCAGAAGCAGTCCAGCCTCTAGTCCCTGGGACAGACAGCTCTCATGCTCCTCTGGAGTCAACAATATCAAGATTGTTGTTCAGTCATTTCAGTCATTTTTTTTGGCAGAGTCAGTCAACAAGCTGCTTTCTCTAGTAGCTGAGAAATAATAGAGGCAGGTGCTAGGAGCCAGGCTCTGGGGGTGGGGGGGGGGCAATGGGTCCCCTTCAGGGCCAGCTACTTCCCAGTTCCCTTCTAAGTCAGCAGCAACCATTCCATTGGACTTTTTCTCTCTGACTCCAAGGCAAGAAAACTGAGGCCAGCTGAAGTCACCAACATGAACGGTGTCCAAACCTGGTCTCCCTTGCTGTTCCTGCATCCTCATTAGAGATGGCATTGCCATTGGGATCACACTAACAATCATCAGCTGGCTGGCACCCTTGGCACCAGCATGCAAGGCTCTCCAAAGGCTCCTCCGGCCTTCGGGCTCTGGGTTTTGGAGGATGCTGCTTCGGCACCAAAGCTCAGGACTCCCCCATATTGACCTCTTCTTCTCCGCAGCCAGGACCCAGAGTTCCTGGAGTGCCTCAGCTGCTGTCCACTGAAGTGGCCAAAGAAGGCACGGACAGTTGGTGGATTTCTCTACAGGACATTGAGGGTCCTGGGGGGCAGGAGGGCCGGAATGCTGCCTTCAAGTATAGGATGCCCTCCATGGCCAATGGGAGTCCCCAGCTTTCTCTCATGCATGCAGGCTCCACTTCCTGGCCAAGACGATATCCTAGCAACTCCTTGTGGTTACAGAAACACTGATGATGATTACAGTGGACAGGCTCTTTACTCTGGCTTTACGGCATCTGAGAAAGTGGCTATTTGGGGAGCTGGGATAATTATTCCTTAGAGCTTCTAAAAGTAGATGCCAGGGCAAGAGGGCTTCCGAAGGGAAAGAGTCATCTTCTGAGGAAATGACCTTGGCATGCCCAGCAAACTTCTGGAGGACGAGGCACTCCAGGCTGAGGGAGGGCCATCCCTTCTGGGTCCCACCAGCTCTCAGCTTTTGAGGTCCTATGATCGGGCTCCTTTCAGCTTTAAGGGAATCCGTGTGGGGTAGAGTGACAAGAATTTTGTAGTGGGAAGGAGAAAAGCTGGGCTCCAGCCCCCATTGTCCCACTTGCTGGCCCCATCACCGTAGGCAACTGTCATTACATCACTTTTTCTCAAGAACCTCTTTGAGACTCAGTTTCCTCATCTGTATAATGTGGTGGATTGCTATGGTATAGACTCTTGGATTTAAAGCCAGAAGACCTGGGTCCAGGTTCCACCCATGCTACTACAATGATGATTTGGTATATAGGAGAGTAGAGAATGGGAAGGGAACCAGCATTTATTAAGTACCTACTATGTGCCAGGTAGGGCAGTTAGGTGGTGCAGTGGATAGAGTACGTGGCCTGGAATCAGGAAGACTCATCTTCATGAGTTCAAATCTGTCATCAGACACTAATTGTGTGAATCTGGGCAAGTCACATCACCCTGTTGGTCTCAGTTTCCTCATCTGTCAAATGAGCTAAAGAAGGAAATGACAAACCACTCCAGTATCTTTGCCAAGAAAACCTCAACTAGAGATCACAAAGAGGCAGACAAGACTTACAATAGGAATGACGAGGGCACAAAAGCCAGAAAACCTCATGGCCACAGAGCAAAGAAGCAGAGCAGATTGAGATAGCTCTGAGCCCAGCCCAAAGTCTGTGATTTGTGTGGCAATCCTGAATCCAGAACCTAGAAGGCCCGAGCCAGAAGGGGTCTTGAGAACCCTCCCTCCAATCCAGCCCACACAGGACTAGGAATCTCCTCTCCACCGTCCTACTGATGCAGCCTTTGGTTCCAGCCCTCTGTGGAGGTGGCACACTAGCACCCAAGGCAGCTCGCTCTTTTTGTTGTCAGGGTTCTGATTTTCTCTGTGCAGGGAACTCCCAGCATGGAACTTCCCTACACACACACACACACACACACACACACACACACACACACACACACACACACACCCCTTCACTGTTAATTCAGCTTCAGAGAGAGCACTGTGGAGAGATTCAAAGACTTGCCCCGGCCATAGAATCACTAGGTTCAGGGACAAAACTCGAAACTGGTCTTTATCCTGTCCCTAAAAGGGCCTCTTGACAATCCTGCCCCTGCCACTTGCTCCTTCAGGTTTTCCGGGGCAAGCAGAACCAGTGAGATAGCCCTCCTGATACTTGTAGATAGCTTCCATGCCCTCCTCCCCCATTTCCTTTAAAGGCTCCCTCTGTAAGGAGATCTTGGGGTCCCCCACCAACCTGGTTGCCCTCAGTGCCCTGAAATGCAGTGCCCAGATAAGGGAAAAGGACTAGACCTGTGATTTCACTGCGTTAGGGAATTCTCAGCTAATGAAATTCCTGCTAATATGCTTTGGAATCCTCACTGCTATTTATAGTTTCCGTGGGTTGCCTAGAGCCCTGGGAAGTCAAAGGACTTGCCCAGGGTCACCCAGTCAATAGACAGAAGCAGGACTGGAACCCAAGTCTCCCTGGCTCTGAGGTTGATTCCCCAACCATCATGCCACACTGCTTCCCACTGTGTCCACAGATGAAGAGAATGAGCCTTGAGCAGATCAGAGGAAAGCAGCTCATCCTAGACGCCATGGCGCTCAATGCAGCCTCATTATATCATGGCTTTCCTTTTCTCTTTGATGTTCTTTATTAGCTTTCCTTTTTAGAACTTTTGGCCATTTCTCAATGCCAGGTTCCTTTACTCCACTCTCTTACTCCTCAGCCATCCCTTGTACCAAACAGAATGTCAGATCAGTGGCCTTTAATCCCACTCTGGAAACTCCATTTCCTTTCGTGTCTACCACACTGCCACCTCTTGAATCAAAATGGCGCAGATTCTTGAGTCAGACGGGCCACTAAGACCCCAAGATCCCATTGAGATCACTCTCTTCAAGCCTCAGCTCGAACCCTCAACTCCAGCCCTCATTAGCCTCCTCCTGGTCCTATCTTATTTCCTGGGTTGGCCCTGGTTCTGTTTGAAGGTTTTCTAACGGCCTTTGGATCTTAGCTGGTGACTCCCTTCTGTTCTGGGCCCTCAGGCCTCACTCAATGGACATCCACAAGAGGCTTCTGGGGGAACCACCCACCGCCTTCCCTCAGCTTTTCCTCCCCATCCACTGTTCTTACTGCTACTCCCCGATATGTCTGCTCCAGCTTGGTCCACATCGCTCACCCACTCAAAGAGCTTGAATGATTCCCATTTGCTTATGGCATCTGCGCTCGCTTCCCCAGGCGCTGGAGCTGGAGGAGATCGCTCCACTCTGGACGCTGCTAGCACTGTGTTAGAGGCCCCCTCTCTGGAGAAGAAAATGGCACCAACTGACCCAGCACAATAGCTCTTTTCACAATGGCCACGACAGGTCCACGCGCTGTGGCCTGGAGTCCAAAGTGGTTGGCGTTGAGTGGATAACTATTTCGAGCTATAGACTGCCATCTCCTTGCAGGGAGGCCCTGCAGGCTCCATTGAGTTCTTCCTCACTTCTGCCCCCTCTGGTGAATGGCGAAGGACTTGACTCAGAAGACGTTCAATCTTCAGAAGTTGGATGTTGGTGAGCAATCAAAGGCCCAGCCCACGGGAACGGTCCGGAGACCTGGGGACGTGGGGCCAAATAGGTGAGACAGTGGCATTGGAGACCCGAGGGATGGGAAATGGATGGAAGCAGGCCAGCCACTCCCATTCCCTTCCCTCCCTCTTTTGGCTTGGATTGGCCTTCACGTCGTCTGAGAAATCTGCAGGATGATGAATGATGTTGGGTTCTTGGTTAAGACTGCAGGGGAGAAACGCCCTCAGAGAAAGATGGAGAGTGAAGGCTGGACACGATGGTGCTGCTAATGCTGCTGAGGAATTCAGCATCTCTTAAGTGCCTTCTGTGTCCAAGGGCCCGTGGTGCGTGGCCTCAAGGATGCAAAGCCCAAATAGGTGTCAACAAATAACGTGCCTTTTCCCTGTGGATGGCATCTTCTCTTGGAGTGGGGAGGAGATACATGTACGCCGATGAGTAAATTCAAGGTAATTTGGGAGCTGTAGAGCCCAACTGGAATTGGGGGAATGAAGGGGCAACTGAGCTGAGCCAAAAAGGCTGTCCAAGGGCAGAAATCAGGGTCTTCCAGGCAAAGGCTTGTGCCAAGGATGGAAAACAGAAGCCAGAATATCAAGTTCAGTGAACACCTACTAGATTGTGTGGCTGGAACATGGAGTGTGTGATGGGGAGTATGAAGTGAGCCAGCATGCAGAGCAGGTGTTCACCAGGGAGCCATGAAAGGTGTTTGAGCAGGAGAGGGATGTGATCCAGATTTTTCTTCCTCTCCTCCTCCATTAGAAAGCAGTGAAGCCCATGTTACTAGGAACTCATCCCCCGGGCTGACAATTCTCATGGCAACAGAGTGGAACCCGGGGACAAAGGGTGCAGGAGGCAGCGCCGAAGTCTTTTCATTCCTAACTTCATTGAATTAGGAAAGGGGCATAATTTTCATAATTGTGTCCTGACTCCAAACCGAAGCAGGCGTGGAGTCAAATATGAAATCAGCCCCATTCACCTCATTTTGACGGTGCCTTAATCGGGCTGAAAATAACTCCTGGGAGGAATCTGGCTGGCATTTGGTACAACTCACTTCACTGTTTGGCTGAGAAGAGAATACAGAAAGAGGTTTTTTCTGCTGACGGCCTGGGCCACACAGGAGGAAGGAGGGGGGTCCATTGTTATTAACCCTTTCCCAGTCCCAGGGGCCGTCGATCTTTTGGGCACTGAGGGCGACCCCTGCCTTCCCCCCAAGTGATCTGGAGCAGGCCCTCCCCACCGTGATGGCCCCGCTCTAGACAGAGGAGCCGGGAGATGGCCAGGCAAGGACCCGTGAGCAGCCAGTGGAAGGCCATCGACGTTGGAGCAAGGCGCTCACGAGAGATAAGCAACGGGGCTTAAGGAAATCCCGGCTTTAAATAAACTGGTTACTAATATTAACCAGGAGGCCTTCCCACGGGGATACCACCCTGAGAACTCTGAATTCCCAAGACTGGCCTCTCTGCCTTCCAGCTGTCAAGCGCACTCGGTGTGTGGCCGAGTTGTTGGTCGGGCCGCGGCGCTGATGGGTGAAGGGGAAACAGGGAACAGCTGCCTGGGCCCGGCTGGAGGCAGGAGAGTAGCCCTCTTGGAAACCGGAGCCTCTGGGACTGAACGGCGGCGAGTTCAGGCTCCAGAAATTTCCCAATAGAAAGAAGTGAGAAATGGAGCTCTGCAAGAACGGGCAGAAGGGAGGGGATGGAGACAAGAATGTCCCCAGGAGTTAGGAATCCCCAGACACATCTTGTACTCTTATGCAATTTTAGTCAGAAGCCAAGAAACTAGGCCAACGGTCACGAGGACATCCTACCCCTAGTTACTGCCTCCAGTGGGGCCGGGGGTGGGGCAGGGCTGGAAGTGGAAGGAGGGTCTGCAGAAGGGAAGATGTTGGGAGAGCTGGGCCTTGGACACCCTTCTTGGGATGAGGTAGAAGAGCATCCATTTAGAGCCAACCGAGTCTATTGAGCCCAACTCCTCCATTTGCTACAGAAGGAATACGGGATGCCATGAATGGCACAGGTAGGATCTGAATCCAAGCCCCCAACGGTCCTTGGCAATAACCACAAGGCTAGGGCCACAGCAGAAGCCATCTCAAAGTGGCATAAGCCACCCCGGAGGTGGCACAGCCTGGATGGCCCCTCGCTGGGTGGCAATGCTTGACCAGAAGCAGGGTGGACAAGGGGGCCCCGACACCCTGCCCAGCCCTGGGATTCTGTGACTTGGCTTTTCGAAGAACGGTTTCAGTCATTCCATTCTGCTCTCGGAGGAATCTCTGATGTCTAATCTCTTCAGGCTGGCATTGGAAGTCCTGGGCAGACTGAGTTCCTCCGTGGGCAGCCTTGCCTCCTCTGAATCCCTCGTAGCAGATCTCCCACCCAGCTAGAACAGGAGAGTCTTGCCCCTCACCTCCCACCTGTACGGAGGCTCCTCCTACCTTCTTCTAGCCTAACCCCAACCTTTCTCTGAGGAGTGAAATATGAATCCGAAAACTCACTCTCAAACCACTGGACAGTTTTGAGACATCATTGAGATCTTTGCCAAGAAACCTGGAACTTTTGCCAGGAAATTCTTCTCTTCATCCTGGAAGCAGGTCCTGGTGGCCTAGAACTACAGTTCTAGATGGGACCTTAGAGGGCTAGTCTAACTCCTTCCTTAGTTTTCAGAAGAGGAAACTGAGGCCCTGCAACAAACAGCATGAGGTGTCAGAGGGGGACTTGAACCCAAATCCTTTGACTTTAGTACTCTTTCTACCATGCCTGTCAGCCAATAAGCATTTATTCAGTACCTGCTAAGTAGGAAGATAGGAAGAAAGGCAAAAACCAGTTCAAGAAGCTCACAGTCTTATAGGGAGAAAACATGTAAACCACGAGGTATGTTAAAATGGTTTTACATGGAACTGAAATAAAGCAAAATAGTATTTAAAAAATAAACAATGGGCTAGAAACAAGGTATCTGCGGAGTAGAGGGGAAGGCAGAAGCACTGGGGCCAGCGCCATACTTCTTGCAGAAGGTGGAGGCTTGAAGGAAGTCAGAGATCCTAAGACATGGGGGTGAGGAGGGAGAGCGTTGCAAACATGGGTCAGAATCAGTGCAAATGCGTGGTGTTAGGGAGCCCTGAGAGAGGAATCCCAAAGAGGTCAGTATGACTGAGCACACAGTCTACATAGAGGAGAGTCAAGTGTAAGAGGTCTTGCAGGGTTGATGAGGATGAGGTTTTAAAGGGCTTTAAATGATAAAAGAATGATCCTGGAGGTAATAGGGAGCCAATGCAGTTTATTGAGGAGGGGAGTGACCTGGTCAGATCTATGGGTGAGGAAACACTTTTTTACAGGTCAATTGAAAATGGGTTGGAGTGGGGAGAGACAGGATTCAGGAAGACCAGTTAGAAAGCTCTTGGGGCTTGGAAGAGAGAGAGTAGGGCTGGGTAGATAGACCTTTAGTCGTTTACATAGAGATGATTCTTAGACCCATGAGAGTTGATGAGATCCCCAACGGACATGGTATGGATAGAAAAGAAAGGAGGGCCTGGACAGAACCTTGGCGATACCCTGAGTTAGGGTACCCACTTCCTCCCTGATTTATGGTGAGGGTGATTGGGATGGACCAGGAAAGGTCCACTAGTGCTGAACAACCCCACCATTAGCTTCTTCTCTGAAGCCATCTCTCAGAGCTCCAAGCCTGCGAGGGCGTGGAATGGTAGAGAGAATTTTTAAGTCTCATCTGCTGTTGTTACTGACCCCAAAGGCAGAATCGATCCAGCGTTTGTCTGGGGGTTCTTCTTCACAGGTGCTAAGCCATCATATGATGTCTTTGGTGTACGGATCCCTCCATGCCGCTCTGTGCCTGCTCTGAAACTGAGTATCTTAGCCAGCCATTTGGGATCCTGCCTTACAGGGGTAGCCACTGGCTTGGCAGGTCACACAGCAGCAAATGGCAGTGGCAAGTTTGGAACCCAGATCTTCTTGACAGGAAGGGCTTCTGTCTAGCCACTATATCACATTGTCTCTCCATTCAAGTTGTGAGCATTCATGGTGCCCTTACAGAAAAACAGTCCTGGATCTCAGGGAGCTTACATTAGGAGGGTGTGGGGTGGGGGAGAGGTGTCTGAACCTCCGGTCTCTAGGAGAGATGCTTGCAAATGTTTCCCAGATGGCACCGATCCTTCTTCAGGACCTCGTCTAATTCTCTCTTGGCACCTCTGCTTTGTCCTTAACCCAACTCTGACTTGTGTTGTAGTATCTGTGGACATCCCTTCTTTACTTACTAGTCTAGGGAAACCCTCAAACCTCAGGGGGGGGGGAGGAGAAGGGGGGAGGGGAGAGTTCTTACCCTCCAGAGGCCTGTAGTCCAACCTCTGCAAAGCCCTTCTGCCCTTGCAAGCCCTTCTTCCATGAAGCCATCCTAAATATCATTTCCCTCTAATTTCCCTTTGTGTCCCCCCACCAGTGCCAACATACTCTGCTATAAATGTTGTGTTTGCTTTCCCTGAACTCGGAGGCACTGGGCTTGCCACTGGCCTCTAGTTGACTTGCCCCTTGGATCAGGGTAACTGAGGTATCTGTATGAGGTCTAAGCGATGAGGAGCAGGTTCTTACTGGCAGTGATCGATTTCAGAGGGCCGCCCTTCTTGTGGAATCCCAGAGTCTCAGAGGGCACAATTAAGCCAATCCCTACCTGCTTCAGAGGCTCGTAGTAGTTGCTCAGAATCTCTTCAGACGCGGGTCTCCTGACTCCAAGGCGGGTGTTCCTTCCACTAAGCTGCCTTGCCTCCCAGGAGACAGACAGAGCTCTCTACATGTTGCTGGATTGGTTGCCCATACAGGGAATCGCTTCTTATTCCCCACATTCTGGGTGGAAGCCTGTCTGGGCATCCATTCAGCTTCTTTGTACAACTTGAATGATTTCCAGGGATTTCACCGGCTGAGACAGAGTTTCAGCACCTCCTCTCTGGACAGGTAAATATTTATATTGCATGGTACATGGCTTCACTTGATAAGGCAGGAGACTGTCAATGATTAGGCTGCTCTCCAATGGAGTCCAAGTTTCAGAATCTGGAAGCAGTACATGTTAACTCCCCAAGAAGACGTTGGTGGCGCATCGAGGCACTGTCATTAGCTCACGAATAAAAAATCCATTCTCTTCATTTCTACCAAGCTACACAATTTGCGAGATGATCTAGCTATCTAGCTACCTACCCTCTGCCTGTGTGTGTGCACTTTTAGGGTTCGGGCTTCCCTCCACCATTCTGGGATTCTGTGAGCTGGTTTTTCTTCCTACATAGGCATATATACCCACACGAGACAGTATGTATATACACATATGATATGTGCATTGTGTACATACATACATACACATATACTCTTCTCATCCCTGCAACTGGAGCAGCTGGGTGGTTCAGTGGAAAGACTGCTGGGCCTGGAAGCTGGAAGACTCCTCTTTGTGACTTCAAACCTAGCTTTACTCACTTACTAGTGATGTGACCCTGAACAAGTCACCTAACCCTGTTTGCCTCAGTGTTCTCACTTGTAAAAAGAGCTGGAGGAGGAAATGGCCAACCACTCCAGTATTTCTGTGAAGAAAACTCCAAACAGGGTCATGAAGAGTCAGATACAACTGAACAGCACAATCCCCCACAATAAACATTTTACAGATAAATACAATGAGACCCAGAGGGGTAAAAGTCACACAATCACACATTAAATGGGAAAGCCAGGATTTGAACCCACATCTTTCTGAAACCAAATACAGTGTTCCCTCTATTATCCTGGTCCAAACCTCACACCAGAGTGGGAGATAAGGGATCTGACCTGACCTAGGTTGCCTTTGGGCCCTCCTTGCTGAGACCTTGCCCACTATGACAAAGTTTATAGCATCTTCACAAAATGGAACCTGAGAGTTTGGCCAAGGAAGGGAATTTGCAGAGATTTCACCATTTTTTTAAACCCTCACCTTCCATCTTGTAATCAATACTGTATATTGGCTCCAAGGCAGAAGACTGGTAAGGGCTAGGCAATGGGGGTTAAGTGACTCGCCCAAGATTGCCCAGCTAGGAAGTGTCTGAGGTCAGATTTGAACCCAGGACCTCTCATCTCTGGGTCTGACTCTCAATCCACTGAGCTTCCTACCTGCCCCCAAATTTCACCATTTTAAAATCAGTTTTGCACTCAGTTCATGCTCCTCCCTCTAATTTCTCCTTGATGGCCAAAGGTAACATTTGAAAAAGACAACAACTCTATTGTTGAAATTGTACCCAGTTTCCTTCCTTTCACTCCTCTGGATTTTCCAAATAGGAATTGCCAGTGAATAACAGAAGATTGCCCGCCTGGCCAGTATTTTTGCACGATCCATTTTCAATCCCTCAATCCTGTTATTTCTTAATGGGATGGTTCTGGACAGTCTTTTTGTCTTGGGGGGGGGGGACTGCGAAGGTTCTGAAACAGCCTCCCTTTTCTGAATAATTCAGCAGGTTTACTCATGGCTACAAGGAAGGACCAAATACGGCTGAGTGTTCAGGAAGCAAAAACCAGTGGTTTGTCTCTCAAGCCTCTGAGTCTAGGAAACCCGGGGACATTGTAGGTGAAGGAGCCTGAAAATCTCTGAAGGATACTTAAAAAAAAGCTGCCCAAAATTAGTCAACAAGAACGTTCCTAGACTCCAGCTGCTCCTTTATGAATCCAAGAGTAACTAGCCTGAGGTGAATGGGTCATCGCCCCAGGGTGCTATCTTCCAAGGAAGTATGCTAGCTACCATCCCTTCAGCAGCTGCCACCTTTGGGTGCCTCCCTTCTCTCTGGTGGGACCATATACATAGTCAGGCTTTCTTCTGAGCTAATGCCTGTTGCCCTCATCCCCAATATAGCTTTTGCCCCAGGTGATAACATTCCTAGGAATAGCATTGAAGCAGAGAAGCACTAAAAGTGCTCAGCAATGTTGGCTACAGGAGTGGGAAAGAGGATCAGAAGCTCTGAAAAAAAAACCCATTCTTTTTTTTCCACCATGATTTTAACCTTTAGGACAGAGGTTATATCTAAGGGGGGTATATGGGGTGCTCAGGGAGGGGTAGTATCTCTGGTATGGAGGGCTTGTCGTGCCCTCCTAGGGCAGCTCTCCAGCCTCTGACCCTCACCTGACACCCAGCTCTCACGTGTGGCTCCCAGTAGCTGCTAGCATGTGGCAGCGGCCACACCCCAGGCAACGGCTTCGACAGGCCGGCTAAACCTTGTGAGGGTAGCCATCGGGTCGACGTTGACCCCTGGTGAACCAGGGCTTTGCTCACCCAGCATGTGAAGACTGCTTCGGCGGAACAGGCGGAAGAAATCAATAAGAAGGTTCAACGGCTGAGATGGCGACGCAGCAAAGCACTGTGGAGTGCTCAGGGCGTGTTGGAGCACAAAGGACAACATGGCCATCCAATGCAGCTGAGGAAGTCTCCAGGTGTAACGACTTTTCGTGACACTGGACCCAGGCTTCCAACGCCGAGAGAGTGGAACTGTCTCTGTGCACTGACTTTTCCACTTAAATCTCCTTCACGCACAAGTGTCTTTGTACACACTCATCTATCATAGATGAAAACGCACAAAGACAAACGTCATCCTTGGCTACCAAGAGACTACTACCACTACTACTATATCTAAGGAAAAGCAACATGGTACAGGGGAAAGAATGCTGGCTTGGGAATCAGAGGATCTGAACTCAAATTCTGGTCCTAGTATTTATTTACTACTGCTGAGACTTTGGGCAAGTCATTTCCCATTTCTAGCTTACTAAATTCAGAGAGATTTATCAGCAGAAAATTGGTCAACGGGTTCTGTACTGGGGGTGGGAGAGGCAAAGCAACTCATAAAAGTCATTGCCTAAGTTATGGAGGGGTTACAATCTGTGCCCAGAGAGGGGCAATCCACACAGATGAATCAGAGGCTTTGCTAATGTCATGGAATTAAAATATCTTCCATGTGCATCTCACCTCTGGTCTCCAGGGATCAGGATTCCAAGAGGGGGGCATAATTTATGTCAGCTGGTAAGTAAGCTGTCTTAGCTTGCTCTTTGGCTCCACTCAGTTTACTGAAAACTTCTAAAGTCAAATAAATTCAGCTTGCACCATGCTAACAGACCAGGTTAGGACTCTGAATAGAACTAGTTGCATGTTTATGTAGGTTTGAAATGAATAGCAAAATAGGGCACATAGGTGGCACGATGGACAGAGTGCCAGCTCTGGAGTCAGGAAGACTCCTCTTACTGAGTTTAAATATGGCTGCAGGAACTTACTGGCTGTGTGACCCTGGGTAAATCACTTAACCCCATTTGCCTTAATCTTCTCATCTTCTCATCTATAAAATGAGCTGGGGAAGGAATGGGAAATCCCTCCAGTGTCTTTGCCAGAAAACTTCCAGTAGGGTCACAAAGAGTCATGTGGTTCTATTTTGTCGGATAATAAACTTTACAAAATAATTTTTATTATTTTTATTATTATTTATTATTATTATTAATAATAATAATTAATTATTATTATATAAATGTATCCATTTTTATCTTCAGCAGACAGGACTGAACAACACAAAATAATCTTGCCCACGTTATCTTCCCTTTCCCCCTAGAATGTTTGGGAAACAGCATCCTCCAAAGCACATGTTCTGGGCTCCAGAGGGGTTTTGGGCCATTTGTGTAGACAGACTTACTGTTGTGATTTGAGAACTGGTACCTCCTGGCACCTACCTGCTCTCCCGCTCTGTGTCTCTCTGGAGTTTGAGACTTGGCTGGTGTCCAGGGCTACTAGCCCTTTCCCCGGTTTATCTCTAGTCCACCTTTACTGGTCCATTTCTCTTTTTGAACTCCTGCCCTCATCCACCACCCTCTTCCTTTTTATGCCAGCCTAACATTCCATGCTCAGCTGCACAATCTTCTCAGGAATGAAGTTCTGAGAACTTGAATGAAATTGCTCCCTGAGGCCCAGAGCCTCTTGGGAAATGCTGTCTCCCTTCTGAGTGTGTCTCCATGAGAGAAGCACAAATCTCTGACTGGTAAAGGACTCAACTGAGAGGCCACTCCCTTCACTTGAGTTCTGAGGTGCCCAGGATGAGCATGGCAAGATAGAAGAGAGCATCTTTTCTCAGGAAGCTCTAAGCTGCCCTGAGCACTAGGTTGGATACTAACATCACATTTGCTGTAGGACTCGAGCCTTTTGCTGATCAAAGGCCCTTTCTGCTCTCAAATAATGCATCTTGGGTTCACATGTAATCGCCAAGGCTAAAACTACAAGCCTGGTTCTCCTACTTCCATTTTCGCTCCTCCTGCCATTATCCCTGTGAGTTCCCAGAGGGGCTGGTCCTCTTCTAAGTTGGGTCAAACTTATATTAACTTATATCAGTCTTCCTTGAACCCAGGAATTCCAGCATCGGGAAGGAGCAAAGAGTCTCCCCAGAGCAGTGTTGAGGCAGCCAGCTCCTAAATAGCCCTGGGGATAAGTAACAGAAGCTTTTTGCACCAATGGAGAGAAATAAATGAATGCAAATTAATCATCCCTAACCTCTCCAAGGAATCAATTTCCAACCACTGCAATTTGTTGTTAATGTGCTCCAGCCTCACCACAAGATGGCTGCCATGCTTTAGGACCAAATAAAGGGAAGAGCTTCTGATGGACTAAGCAGGCAGCCGGAGAGCCCTGTGGCTTTCCATTCCATTATCTCTTTAAATGGGAATCATATTGACTCGAATAGGGAAGAGAACTTCTGTACCTGCCCTCATTGTATTTGCTTTTCAAGGCCAGTCTCTAATCCCACTTTTCTCTAAAGCCTTTCCAAACAGGACAAGCCATTTCCCCTGCCTAGGTCTCAGTGTTCTCTGCTGTAAAATGGGGTAATAGGTATTACTTCTTCCAACTAGCTCACTTGATCCACAAACCTATGACCCAGCTGTAGAAATGGGAACCAGGGTTAAGTTTGCAGGTCTGATCAGCACTGATTTCTCCCCTTCTAGCCCACCTGATCTACCACCACCATCAGCTACTGGTATTATTTGGAGCCTAGAGGCTTCCATTTTGTCAGCCAATGAGTATTTATTAGATGATCGTCAATCTTTCCTAGTGGGCAAGGGGGTGCCTGCTTAGGGACTCCAGGAGAGAGAAGTTGATTTATAGTTAGAATGCAATCTCCTTGAGGGCAGGGATGGCCCCACCATATTCATAGTCTCCCCAGTCCCTTGCACAGGTCCTGACAGAGAGCGAAGGCTTAATACATGCTTGGAGGTTGCTGGTCCCTTGAGGCTTCTTGTGTTATGTGTGCCCCACTGCCAGGTCTGCTGTTGCCTGAATTTCAGCTCTCGAGTCTAGCAAGCTCCTATCCCTTGTTCCATGGCCCTGCTTTCACCCTGGCTTGGGGGTGGGGGTGGGGTGAGGTGACAATGTTCTTTTTTTCACCTATTCTCTCCCTAAAGTAAAGGTGGCTGAGACCTCACCAAGTTTTCCCCCTGGGTGACCTGGCCCTTCTACGTGGGGCTAAATGATCAGTAAGCTTGGGATTCCCCTTTGGGATGCCCAAAATATGAGCATCTGATTGGGATGTTCTATGGGAAGGAGCAGCTGGTTGCTAGCAGGGGAAAGTCCTGCCCCTCCTGTCCAGATAGTTTTGGGCAAGCTCTTGGGTATTTTGTAAATGAATAACATGTCAATGTCTTGAGCAGCAATGGCACCTCTCTAGCTACTTCCCCATCTGCCATCTTGTAACTTGAATGGATCGGTCATCCAGAAGGTCAAAAGGAAAGAAAAGAGCTCCAACCCAGGCGTGTCCTGAGAGGCAGCCCTTATCCTTTCCTGTAATACATATTTCATATTGCTCATGTCATGATTGAAGCCATATGTCACATATTTAATAGAAATCTCATAAAGGAAATATAGTGGAAGATGGCCTGCCTTGAGCTGTCTCAGACTCCAACAGGTCCTTCCTTGGCTGTGGAGAGTGTTTTCATCATGGGTCCCTTGGGGTTGTCTCAGAGATTTGCTTTGCTGATAATGGTTTAGTCCTTCACAGCTGACCATTCAGGTAACTGTATCCATATCCACTGTTCTCCTGGTTCTGCTTACTTCACTTTGCATCAGTTCATATGTCTTTCCAGGTGCTATTGCTGGGTCAAAGGTATGCACAGTTTTGGGGTCCTTTGAGTCAGGTTCCATATTGCTCTCCAGAATAGTTGCATCCATTCAGGGCTCCACCAACAGTGTATTAGTGTCCCAGTTTCCCCACATCTCCTCCAACATTTCTCATTTTCCTTTTTGGTCATGTTAGTCAACCTGGTAGGTGTGAGATGGCATCTCAGAGTTGTTTTAATTTGAATTTCTCTAATCAATATTGACTTGGAACATTTTCCCCATAGGACTATGGATAGTTTCAATTTCTTCCTCTGAGACCTGCCTCTTCATATCCTTGGATCATTCTTCATCTAGTCTTGAATCTACCACCTACTGAGGCAGCCCATTATGTCTTGGGACTTCTAAAATGGTTCGGGAATGTCCCACCCCTTTTAAGTCAAGCCTAAATTTACTTTTCTGAAACTTCTTTTTAATAATCCTGGTTTATCCCTTTGGGGTCAAGAAAAATTCAAATCACTTCAATTCAATTTAATAAACATTTATTAAGTACCTACTATGTGCTAAGCTCTGAGGATCCAATGAGGCTAAGCTCTCTCCCCATGAGAGCTTTTCATATCTACTCAAAGACAACAGCCACACTCCTCAAGAGGACTTGGATCATATTCCAGCTCTTCCACTGATTCACTGGGTCTTCAGACAAATAATTTGACCTCGTTTTTTGTTTTCACTAAAAAACAGGGGAGTTGGACTAGCTGCCTATCATGTCTCTTCCATCTCTAGATCTGTATTTTTTCCTCTTCTTCTCCAAGTTTACATCCCTCATTCCTTCAAGAGATTCACATATACTTTGGTTTTGAAAACCTTCCCCATCATTGTCACCCCCTCCCCAAACTATCCCCGATCTGACGCTTTCCTTCTTGCTTCCAAGGAGGGCATACTATTGAGGGCAAGGGGGTAGAAGGGATGGATACAGGCATAGAAAGAAATTGCCTTCCCCCCCTCCTGATGGCCCCTGGCTAAGTTTCCAATTCAACAAAACCATGAATGTAAATCTGATATCAGCAGCCGGAGATGACAATTAGCCTTCAGATGGCATCTCCCCTTTAAAGAGCATCCATGTGGCACCAATTTGGGTTTTAGACATGACTCTCTTTTGGCTTTGTTTCAATAGACTGATGAGCATGGAATTGCCCAAGACCCCAAAGACCTTCCAGACTAATTTCCTTACAAAACAAACCCCCTCAGGACTGTGAATATTTCATTCTTTATGTTGGGATAGTAATCACCCACCGGAGGGTGAGGTCCAGATTTCAAGGAAAGTTGGCCTAGCATTTACAGAGCTTTGTGGAAAATTGTTTAAACTTCGAAAAGCTGTGAAAATCAGCCCATTTCTTGAGCCAAAAGGGCTTCAATTTTCTCCACACCAAGTAGAAATGAACATCTATGACCCTCTATAAATAGTGGGGTGCAGTGGAAAGACTTGGTCTCAGAGTCAGTCGTGTCTGATTCTTTATGATTCCATTTGGGGCTTTCTTGGCAGAGATTCTGGAGTTGCTTGCCATTTTTCCTCCCACTCATTTTGCAGATGAAGAAACTGAGGCAAATGAGGTAAAGTGACTTGCTCACAGTCACACAGCTAATATGTCTAAGGCCAAATTTGAACTCAGGAAGTCTTCCTGACTACAGGTCCAGCATACAAAGCTATTCTTTGCTAGAAAGATTTATGGGCTGACTCTCACTGTTTATGAATTCACTGCTAGCTTAGAGTCTACACTGTACCCTGTAACTGTTCTCTATTGAACACTTACTAGGTGTGTGACCCAAATCAAATGGCTAGAATTTTATGAGCCTCAGCTTCCTTTTCTATTAAATAGGGATAGTAATAGCACTTATCTCTCTAGGTCCGTGTTGGCAAACCTATGGCACGTGTATTGGAGGGTGTTGTTCCCTTCCCCCTCTCCACCACACCTGAAGACATTTTTCACTTCACCACTCTGCCCAGCATCCCAATGGGAGTGCTTTCTTCTTCCCTTATCTGGGGGAAGGGGGTGGTTCACATGTGGCATGAGGGTACAGTTTGAGCACTCAGTCTCTAAAAGGTTTGCCATCACTGCCCTAGGTTGTTGTGAGGTCCAAATGAGGCAATATTCTGTACATTTGTGCTTAATGTTTATAATTGTCTTCCGTCATTCTTTTTTAAACACTTATCTTCTGTCTTCGAGTCAATACAAGTGTTGGTTCTAAGGCAAAAAAGTGGCAAGAACTAGGAAATTGAGGTTAAGGGTCACAGTGTCACAGAGCTAGGGCGAGTCTGAGGCCAGATTCAAACCCAGGACCTCCTGTCCCCAAGTCTGGTGCTTTATCCACTGAGCCACCTATCTGACCTCTGACATCCTTCTTAAGTCTACCATCCAGCCGTGGGCTCTTGCTGACCAGGATGCCATTGTTTCGTTCATAGAGCCCACCTGGGACCCCTCATGTTTGGAGAATCAGTTGTGCCCAGGTCTGGAGGAAACTCTGAGCATCCTGGGCTTGGAAATAGCGGGCTGGAAGGATGTGTGAGCCCAGCAGCCGTTCTCAGGAAGTGCAGTTGAGAACACTCAATGAGGACAACTTCTTTCTTGGTGATGTCTCGGAATCATCATTCCTCATGACAGTGGGAAGCGTGGCAGCCAGCTCCGGTGTTTATGTGGAAGGAGGAAGTGGGCGCATCTCATCTTGTTTGACTGCTGTTGGAGCCGATGTGGGGGCTGCAGGCCCCTTCCACGAGGGCTGCTGCACTCGTCCAGGCCTGCTCCGTGTCTCAGGAAGCTGTCTCCTTGGTGCCTCCTCCCCCTCCCTGAGCTTTTTGGCGCATCCTGGTCTTAGATAAACTCTCTCGACATCCATTTCCTTTCAGACCTGAGCGGAGAAATCTGTCCCAGCTACGTGCAGAGGGCTGCAAGCGTTTGCAGAGGCAGCAGGCGGGCCCCCAGGTTTCCTTCAACAGGACTGCGCCTCATGGGCCCTAAGTGAACCCTGGCTCTGTAAACAGTGCTGGTCAGGCCATAAGTCTCTGCAGCCAAGGACAGCTCTGTGTGCGGTTTCTGTCACACGTCCAGGTTCAGGCAAACATTCGAGTCATGAAAGTATGTCAGGTGGACCGAGAGGCAGGCCTGGAAATGGAGCTGGTTGCCATGACCCCGACATGAAGGCCCAGCAGGGAAGAGGAGGGCTGCCCAACGAGGGCATTTTGCCAAAAGGCAGCTCCATCTTCAGTGTCCAGATGAACCCTTTGCCTTTCTCGTGGCTCAGGCATGGCGGTAATAGCGTTGTGCCTGACCCCAGAGGGCACCGCCAGCATTGTTTGGGAAGGAGGGAGGCAGATCGAGGTTCTATGTAAGGAAATGTTTTCCAACAACTTTGGACCGACCCTCCAAAATGGAATGGATTGTTCCCTGGGGTAATGAGTTTCTCATCACTGAGAGGAGATACCACTTGAGAACTTACCAGAGATACTAGGATAGGTATTCATTTCAGGGGCAGCTGGGTGGCTCAGTGGGTTGAAAACCAGGCCTAGAGATGGGAGGTCCTGAGTTCAAATCTAGCCTCAGACACTTCCCAGCTGTGTGACCCTGGGCAAGTCACTTCACCCCCATTGCCTAAGCCTTACTGCTCTTCTGCCTAGGAACCAGTACCCAGTAGTGATTCTAAAATGGAAGGTCAGGGTTTTTTTAAGAGTATTCATTTGTTGGACCTCATAACCTGCTGAGACTTCATTGGAGGCAGGAAGAATAAGCACATGGGGATTCATAGATCAAGTCAGCTCCTCCTGCTCTTTACCCCATTTGGCCTCATGCACCCATCTAGAGTGAGCTGGGGATGAGGATGTAGGAGTCCCCAGGGTGGCAGGTCTTCATCACTCCATCCACAATGATTAGGGATCTTCTCTTGCTTCTCAGCTCCCAGCTTTCTGCTGTAGACAGCTTGGGCTTGGCAATGTAGGCAGGTTGTTAGGGTAGAGGAGTGGCAGAACAGCCAGCCTGGCCCTCTTTAGGACAATTGGCATAACTCATTTGTGATGAAGTCACCTTCCTCCAGCAGCCTGGAAAGCTGGGCTTCAGGATCCCAGATCAAGAGGTGGAAAGGAGCTCAAATCCAGCCTCTCCATGTGACTGGGAGGAAACTGAGGCCCCGGGAGGGCTGGGGGGACGGAGATGGTGTTTGAGGTGGCATTTGAGCTCAGCTCTTCCTTCTTCCTGACCCCTCACTATATTAAGCTTCTTCTCTACCCAAGTTGTTCAGTTGTTCCAGTGCTTTGTTATTTCCTTCTTCAGCTTATTTCACAAAGGAGAAACTGAGGCAAACAGGGTGACGTGACTTCCTCAGAGTCCCACAACCAGGAAGTGTTGAGGCCAGACTTGAACTCACAAAGAGGAGACTTTCCGACTTCAGGTCTGGTGCTCTGCCCTCTGTGCCATAAATAGGACTCACTCAAATCAGTTCAAGCCAAGGACTTAGGGGGCATCTCTTTTGTTTATCCATTTATTCCCTTTAGTCAGTCATTGATGATTCATGAGATTTCTGACCCATTCTGCTCTGGGTGCCCACACTGCTAGTCACTGTGGGTGGACACCCAAGAATGATGTCCGTGGGGCCGAGAGAACGACAGGACGACTTGTGGTATTCGATGATGCTCCAGGAAATGCTCTCAGAAAACCCTGGAAAAGCTTACATGAACTGATGCAGAGCGAAGTGAGCAGAACCAGGAGAACACTGTACCGTGACAGCAATATTGCACAATGAACAACTGGGAAGATCCCAGCTCTTCTCAGCAACACAGTGATCCGAGCCAGTCCCCCAGGACTCCCCAGTGATGGAAAATGCATCTGCTTCCAGAGGAAGAGCTGAGGGAGGCTGAATGCACTAGCTTTCATTTTCTTCTCCTTGTTCAAGTTCTCGCCCACAAAATCACCAATAGGGAACAATGTGTTTCGTGGTTGCACGTGTAAAATCAACATTAGACTGTCTCGGGGAGGGAGGAGGGGAGGGAGGGTAGAAGGGAAAGAATTTGGAACCCCAAACCTAGAGAAAGTCATGTTAAGATTGTTTCTACCTATGATTGGGGGGGGATAAAATAATTTGTAAACAAATGTAAGGAGCCCCGAGCTCCCTTCCTTCAAGCAGCTCACATCCTTCTAGGGGAGAAAAGACATAACCCAGGAAGGCAAGGAGGCATTACAAGGCCAAGAAGAAGCAAATGGGAAGGGCCTTCAGGAGAAGACCCTTGAGAGGGAGGAACGCAGGCCCCTGCCACAAGGCAAAAAGGCTTTGCTTACCCCTAAGGATGGAGCATCATGTGGGAGAGTTGATGATCCCCTGGCGTGGTTCCCCGACTCCTCCAAAAGCTTAAAGTCTTAGGGCTGGGGCTGAGTCAGACCCAGGAGGCCTTGGAGAAGAGCTGTCAAGACTAAAATTGGAGCCTCAGGGAGCCAAGCCCTTCCTGCCAGCTGATAACCTAATCCCTGCAGGCCCAGCTGTCCGGTGAGATCTTCCCCCACTGGGTCACTTGGTGGGGACGTTTCTGTTGAGCTCCTGGTATTTTGGGTTTACTCACGGGATTCTTGGAAGGTCGGCATCCATCCGGGGCTGAGTGTTCAGTGGGCTACTGGGAAATCATTTGGAGCCTCCCCAGGTGGACGGACTTGACTGATGCCTTCTCACTTCTAGGCTCAGCTGACGCCCTTCTCAGGTTCACATATTCGGACTCTGTGTCGGCACAGCCCCCGTGCTGGCCACTGCTGCCATTGAGAATGGCTGCTTGACTGGGCGGCATGCAAACCTTGGGAGAAGTCCCAAGAGACACTTTTCAGGGCGAGGCCCTGAGAACTTGAGAAAGGAAGGAAGGGACAAGTCTTTGCTGTTTTGTGACCTCTAGACCCTCATGGCCTCCATTCTTCCCTTTCTAGTAGATGGTCAGAGCTTCATTGAGCTGGAAGCTAAGACGACCTGGTGGCCTCAGTGGAGCCTCTCTCCAGATCCTGCTGAGCTTCATATCAAAGAGGAGGACCAATCTTTATTGGAAGTAGGAGTTCTTGAGGATAACTTCTCCAGAATCATCATTGTAAGAATGCATAAATGGGGAGAAAAGAAAATTGGGGCCCTCATTCCAAGGTAGGATTTAGGGAGACCATGGGCCAGGTTCTCCTTTTGCGGAGTGGAAGATGCTAAGGCATGGGGCAGGACCTCTGAGCCCTCAGACATCAGAATTAACTTATCCAGAAAAGGGAAGATGTGACCTTGTTTTGGTTTTCCAACAAAAATGCTTCACCGATCAGTTGATCTCCCAATAGATTGGGAGCTCCTCGAGGGCAGGGATTTTGATTTTCTTTGTATTCCAGAGTTTGGAAGTACCTGGTACATAGTAGGTGCTTAATACTTATTAACTGACGAGTTGGCATGGTGTTTAATTCAGAAATCAAAGATCTGTAGATGTAGCACTCCTATTTATGAGCTGTGTGACCTTGGACAAGTCATTTTCCATCTGTGGACCCCAGAATCCTCCTCTATTAATGGAAAGTCATTTAAGTGGGAAGAGTTAGAACAGTTGGGCTGTAAGACCAATGCCAACCTTACACCTGTGATCTCATGATGTCTCCAGGATGAAACCAGTTGGCCATATGATTTCTTGTTGTTGTTGTTGTTGGGGATTTGCTACTCAGCTATATACTGACCCCCATTTCCTCCTTCCTTCTCTAGAATTCTCCTATTTCCTAGCTGAATGGCCATATCTCATCATTTCCCTGGTTTTCAGTTTTCTCTCTCTAGAGGGTCAGTGATAATGTTTCTACCACCACTCTCACAGGATTGTGGGGGAGGACATGCTTTGGAAACCTTCAAATGCTATGAGAAGGGATTTATCATCGTTGCTATCAGTTCATTCTTCTCATTTTTTTTTATAGACTTCCAATACAAATG
This sequence comes from Monodelphis domestica, assembly GCF_027887165.1. Lineage (NCBI taxonomy): Eukaryota > Metazoa > Chordata > Mammalia > Didelphimorphia > Didelphidae > Monodelphis > Monodelphis domestica. The sequence goes on from NC_077232.1 coordinate 3,694,196, forward strand.
GTCCTGGGATAAATTACTATCTGACTTTTTTTTAACCCTTATCCTCTATCTTAAAAACAATACTGTGTTTTAGTTCCAAGGCATAAGAGTGGGAAGGACTGGGAAATGGGTGGGGGGGGGGTAAGTGACTTATCCAGGATCATACAGCTAGGAATGGTATAAGGGCAGATTTGAAGTTTTCACATCCCTTTTCCCTTCATGGGATCCTACTTTTCTTCTGTGCTTAATGTCCTGAGTACAGTTTCTCAGGTGGAGAAAATAATTTCTGATGGAAAGTGAATAAGAACCCTGAGCTGTCAACTCATCTTTGGGAGGTTCACTTAAAGCATCTTTGGGTGAACTCCAGGAGTTGACAGAATGATGAAGACAGCACAGATCTCCTCTGGCTCCCACATGGTTTCACTTCCTTCTGCCAGGTGTACCTCTCTTGAAAGGTTTTGTTCCACACGACTCAATTTCTGACTTTTTTTTGTCATGGAATCCTTTTAAAATGTTGATCTGACCTCAGGAAGACAGTCTATGACAAGCCCAAAGATCCCAGCTTTTGGGACAAAAATCCACTATTTGATAAAAAACTGCTGGGAAAATTGGAACCCAGTGTGGGAGGGATTAGGTTTGGATCAACACCTCACACCCTACACCAAGATAAACTCAGAATGGGTGAATGACTTGAATATAAAGAAGGAAACCATAAGTAAACTATGTGAACACAGAATAACATATATGTCAGACCTTTGGGAAAGGAAAGATTTTAAAACCAAGAAAGACTTAGAAAGAGTCACAAAATGTAAAATAAATAATTTTGATTACATCAAATTAAACAGTTTTTGTACAAACAAAACCAATGCAACCAAAATTAGAAGGGAAATAACAAATTGGGAAACAATCTTCACAACAAAAACCTCTGACAAAGGTCTAATTACTCAAATTTATAAAGAACTAAACTAATTGTACAAAAAAATCAAGCCTTTCTCCAATTGATAAATGGGCAAGGGACATGAATAGGCAATTTTCAGTCAAAGAAATCAAAACTATTAATAAGTACATGAAAAAGTGCTCTAAATCTCTTATAATCAGAGAGATGCAAATCAAAACTCTGAGGTATCACCTCACACCTAGCAGATTGGCTAACAGGACAGCAAAGGAAAGTAGTGAATGCTGGAGGGGATGTGGCAAGGTGGGGACACTAATTCATTGCTGGTGGAGTTGTGAATTGATCTAACCATTCTGGAGGGCAATTTGGAACTAGGCCCAAAGGGTGCTGAAAGACTGTCTGCCCTTTGATCCAGCCATAGCATTGCTGGGTTTGTACCCCAAAGAGATAACAAGGAAAAAAGACTTATACAAGAATATTCATAGCTGCACTCTTTGTGGTGGCCAAAAAGTGGAAAATGAGGGGATGCCCTTCAATTGGGGAATGGCTGAACACATTGTGTATATGTTGGTGATGGAATACTATTGTGCTCAGAGGAATAATAAAGTGGAGGAATTCCATGGAGACTGGAACAACCTCCAGGAGTGAGAGGAACAGAACCAGGAGAACATTGTACACAAAGATGGATACACTGTGGTACAATAGAACGTAATGGACTTCTCCATTAGTGGCAAAGCAGTGATCCTGAACAACTTGGAGGGATCTACTAGAAAGAACACTATCCACATTCAGAGGAAAAACTGGGAGTAAAAACACTGAGGAAAAGCAACTGCTTGATTACATGGGTCGAGGGGGATATGACTGGGGATGTAGATTCTGGGTGAACATCCTAGTGCAAATATCAACAACATGGAAATAGGTTCTGATCAAGGACACATGTAATACCCGGTGGAATTGTGCGTGGGCTATGGGAAGGGTGGAGTTAGGGAAGGAAGGGAGGGATAGAATATGATTCTTGTAACCAAGGAATAATGTTCTAAATTGACTAAATAAAATTTAAAAAATAAAATGTTGATCTGGTCTTTTAGTGGATCGATGTTATGGCCAGGAGATTGTGGGCAACAGTTAGGCATGTGACCACGACTGCTGTTGTCTGTTGGGTGAGTTCTCAAGGATATTTTGAGGTCAATTGGTAGTCTGGGAATTTGGTGTCTGTTAGTTTATTAGCTCTAAGGAGCTTCTAATGTATTCTTATAACTTGCTAGGGAAGTGCTAGGGCATCTAGGTGGCCCAGGGGAGAGAGTGCTGGGGCTGGATTCAGGAAGACTCATCCTCCTGAGTTGAAATCCAGCCTCAGACACTTCCTAGCTGGGTGACGCTGGGCAAGTCACTTAACTCCATTGTGACAGAGTCTGGCACTAAAGAAAAAGTGCCAGGATGAAGAATGTGTGAAATTGATCACCTCCATGGGGGAGGGGCCCCAGGAATGGGGAATGTTGTGGAGGAGAATACTCTGGCTGGTAGAGGAGTTGGTAGGTCTCAGTCTTGAGAATCTGTATTAAAAAGGTGGAAGTTAATTTGTAAGAGAGGGGTTAAGACTTTCAGTATGGGGGGGAAGAGAGGAGAGCCCCCCTTCTCAAAGCAGGGTTCAGGGGAGATAGCTGATGTTTAGGGTTGGCTCAGAGAGAGGAGAGGGATTTTGGACATTTTCCCCCTTCTGCCTTCCCTCCTTAGCTAAAGCTGGTCTCCCAGATTTGCTTTTGTTCCTCTTGTACCCCTCCACTACTTGAGACCAAAAGGTCTCCCCTTGATCTTTTCACTCACACTCAGCGTGGGGAACAGATGACTTTTAATATCCACTCAATCGAGTAATACAAAAGGAATAATGGGCATGGAAAGAATGGGAAAAGGAAAGTGGGGAAAGGGGGGTCCCTTCCTTTATCTAAACCCTTTCCCCTCCCTCCACGAGTTTGGAGGGAACTCAGGCTTTGGCAGCCTGAACCCCTTGAGAGAAAGTGAGGTTGATTCACCCCTGGGCAACAGGAGTTGAGGTAAAGTTTGCTCAAGTTTCTCTTCAGAAAGTCCCTTCAGGGGGCAGCTGGGTAGCTCAGTGAATTGAGAGCCAGGCCTAGAGATGGGAGGTCCTGGGTTCAAATCTGGTCTCAGACACTTCCCAGCTGGGTGACCCTGGGCAAGTCACTTGACCCCCATTGCCTAGCCCTTACCACTCTTCTGCCTTGGAGCCAATACACAGTATTGACTAGAAGGAAGGTAAGGATTAAAAAAAAGAAAGAAAGAAAGTCCCTTCAATTGGGAAGTGTTGGGGGGAAAGATTTCTAATAACCAGCAGGAAAAGTGAGTAACCCTCAAGAGAAAGTCTTTTCCTACCTTCTGCCTTCCACTTCTCAAGACCAAGACCGACCAACTCCTCTACCAGCCAGAGTCTTCTCCTCCACAAGATTCCCCACTCCTGGAGCCCCTCCCCCATGGAGGTGATCAATTTCACACACTGCTCAGCCTGGCACTTTTTCTTTAGTGCCAGCCTCTGTCACACCATTTGCCTCAGTTTCTTCATCCATAAAATGAGGTGTAGGACATAGCAAACCAGTCTAGTATCTCTGTCAAAATAACAACAATAGCAACAACAACACATACCAAAAAACCCCAAAGGGATCACAGTTGGACATGACTCATAAATGACTTCATTTTTATATGCCATAGAGATGTATTCTACAGTTGAATTGTCATACAGCTGGCTGAGTTTGTGAACCTATTGTCCACAGAGGGCCTTTTGATGCTATTCTCTAGATCTTATCCTTTTAAGGGGCAAACCACTTTTGGTTATCTTGAAGAAATCCAGGACTGTGTAACTCTTATAAACCTTTACTATTGCTCAGTGAAGGGATATGAACCTCTTCCAAAGTATTTCTGAAAGTTTTCAATGTAATATAATTCAATATAATACTTTCAAATATCTATGAGGTTTCTTCCTCATTTCTTGCTGAGGAGATGTTAATTTGATCATAGCTTCACTGGCATTCTGAGGCTTATACTTTCATTAGTATAGTCTACAGATTCATGATATGATCCATTTTACAGTTTGAAATGACTGACTTAGAATTAGGATTATGAGGGGATTCATAAAATTATTTGTCCCATGGAGCTTTGACTTCAGAATTCCAGTAAGTCAAATGGAAAATTTAGACACTTCCTAGCTGTGTGGCCTTGGGCAAGTCACTTAACCCCCATGGCCTATCCCTTACTGCTCTTCTGCCCTATAACCAATACAGAGTATTGATTCTAATATGGAAGTGGGGGTTTAGAAAAAAAAGGAAAATTCAATCAGAGCTTTCTTTTTGATAGCCTCTGTGCTCAATCTGTTTTATCTGGAGCAAGTTATTGTATTTGTAAATAGTGCCTTCTTGCATTGATTTAATTTAGTCTTTGGAGTTGAACTTAAAGGCTTCTGTCTCGATCTTTCTTGGATCTTCTACATGTAAAGAATTTTGTACTAATCTAAACCAAATGAAATTTTTATATCATTACAGAAAGCATCCACAAGATGGAGGTGTTTAGTGTGGTTGTTGATGAAGTAAGATTAATTTTATCTTATCCATCAAGTCATCAAGTTTTTTTATAAAATGTTTTGCTTCAGCTCCCTTTAAAAAAACTCTCACCTTCCAATTTACAATTAATACTGTGTATTGGTTCCAAGGCAGAAGAGCAGTAAGGGCTGGGCAATGGGGGGGTTAAGTGACTTGCCCAGGGTCACACAGCTAGGAAGTATCTGAGGCCAAATTTGAACTCAGGACCTCCCATCTCTAGACCTGACTCTCAATAGCCTGAGCAACCCAACTGCCCCTTCAGCTCCCTTTTTAATGTAGAAAGCATACTTAGTTTTGTTTAGGAGAGAGGACTCTTAATTAAGGCTAGGCAGAATGCTAAGGGGTTGAAACTATCTCTAAAAGATGCTCATTTCATGTCATGATTATGTTGGTGGCATGTTTTAAATAGATAATAGTTGTTCTTGTGGGTTTCAAGTACCCTCACGATGCTTGAATCTATTCTATATATTTGCAGCACATGAATAAGTGAATAAAAATAAATGATTAAACACGTACAATGTGGTAAAGCAGTAATTATCTATAGGGATATAAATACAAAAAGGAAGGGCAAGCTCTGCTCTTAAGGTGTTTGTATCCTAATGGGGGAGGCCATGAATGAGACAGAGATAGGGATGGCCGTGGATGAGTATTTTTGTTTGGAAAGTAGAGGGACTCTGAGTGGCGCTATAGGAGAGTACATCAACACAGCTTCTGCTGTAGGGGTGGCAGTATTGATTTGATTTTGGTTCTATAACTAGAAAGGTAAATAGAGTTGGGAGTGGGGAAGGAGTGTGTGAGGCAGCAAGGTGGTTAGAAAACAGGGGGCCAAAGGAGTAAAGGGAAGCATGGCTAGAACTGGTGGAGCAAATAAGCCATGAGTACAGAACTGAGTCAGAGGCTTTATGACCATCAATTCAGAAAAGAGAAAATCTACAGTTCTTTAAGGAGTCTTATTCAATAACTGATGAAGCAATAACACATTGCTCTTTGTGCCCCTAAGACTTATTGGTGCACCCTTTTTTATATTCAGAAAACAAGTTGTTTTCTTATCACTGTTTATGGATTATGTGTGTTTGTGATCTGTTACGAATGCTTTATTTAAAGTATAGGGACAGTAAATGGACTATACTAATAGGGGCAAAGGGTCATCGCTGTCATTCTCATCTTTTGTTAGGTCCGTGATGCCTTTGGTTAGCAAAGACAGTATCAAGCTTGTGTCCAAGAGGAAACTAATTTTAGCGCATGGCTAGTAATTCTTGTGCCTCAGTGAAGCATCTGACCAATAACTAAGGATCTTCTCTGGACCAGATGCTCTCCATTTTGGCAAAGAAACCCAAGTTTCAGTCAATTCCTTTTACACAACTGTGTTGTCATTCATTCTTCTAATGGAGTAGTAAAAGCTTTGACCCATCTTGTGTTTTTACTGTGTCAAGTTTCTTGTGATCATAGACTCCCAGAAATTTCCAATATTTTTCTTTTTTTGTCCTCTATTCTCTCCCTCCCTCTCTCTGTGATTTAGTTGCTTTGTTTTATAAAGGTCTATAGTAAAATCTCTGATTTCTTGTATTCTTTGTTCTGTTTTGATGTCTTGTATCCTTTTAATCTGGTTACTTTTGCTCTTGATTGCTGACTAAAAGTATATAGAATTTCTCTGATAGACTTTTGTTGTCCAGATTTCTATCCGCATGCTTCTTTTTGTTGCCTGTAGTATTCATGTTTTCTTCTGTATGTAACAACTAGACATTGATCTGATCTTCCAATGCCTTTTTTAACCTCTTACCTTCCATCTTAGAACCAATATTATGTATTTGTTCTAAAGCAGAGAGCAGTAAGAGCTAGACACTGGGGGTTAAGTGACTTGCCCAGGGTCACACAGCTAGGAAGTGTCTGAGATCATATTGGAACCCAGAACCTCCTGTCTCCAATACTGGCTCTCTATCCACTGAGTCACCTAGCTACTCCTCCTCTAATACATTTTTCTATACTTTCAATAGATTTCTCAAGTCCCTTTTACTGTGGCAGCATTTCTTTGATGTCTGCCCTTAGGAGTTTGAAAATACTTTATTGACAAGCCATTATAATATTATCGTTATTATTATTCAGCTAAAGTGGCTGCCATTGTTCAAAGAACTTTGTTTTCTTTCTGACTTTCAAGTAAACATTGGCATGATCATGTAACTGGTTCTAGTCACAAAATCCCAATTACCTCCGGTATCCAAATGCTCTACAGCAAAGTGGAATGGGAGGTCCCAATGGCCAGAGAGTGGCCTCAGTTATTCTCATAGCTCTACCAGTGCAGGTGTGTTGGATACAGTATCTGGATGGGGCAGGAGAAACATTGGGAACAACCACCGACATATCCTTGCCTTGGTGGGTATTTTATCATACAGTTCCTGAAGTCTGTGCTAAGTAAGTTCCAAATCATAACTTACAAGGATAAATTCCACTTAGAACTTGGCAACATTGCTCAGAAAATTCAATAGTATCATAAGAACAAATAACAAATATTGTTCCAAGATAATTCAACTCAATTTAACATCCATTGATTAACCACCTATTCTGAGCAAGATCCAGGGCTGAGCACCAGTAAGACAAAGATGACCCATAATAATAGTTGACATATCTGTAGCTTCCTGGTTTGTGAGTCTGGTATTTTTACCTATGTAGGAAGAAGTCACTCAGCATCTCTTAGCCAGTGATGGGTCAGAATTGGGGGTGCCAGGAATTGTGGGGATTTTTCTTCTGCAGAGAATTCTAGAAGAAAAGGGAAACAGACAAGACTTATGGAAGGAATCAAAGAGGGTCTAGTTTGTTGACTATAGGAGTATTCTAACCCCAGGAACAGAAAATAGCTTTTAGGATTAAAATCTTTCCTCCTTGTGGGAAGGAACCTGAGGCAGATCTCAGTGGAGCTTCTCTATTGAATCCGAGGCAGGTTTCCCAATCCAGAGGCAAAGAAGAAGTGCAATGCTTCCAAGAGGCATCTCCACTGTCCCACCAAGCATTGTTTGTAACAGCACAGCAAAGATTCTCACTTTAGAAAGGGAGGGGAGGAGGTACACGAAGCATTCAGATGCCTGGTATCTCCTCTAGGACATCAAGATGGAGGATGCCACACAATTGTAAGCACTGCCTCCTAGCTCTGTTCTTTTCCCTGTCTTTTGTCACCAACATTCTCAGGGGTGGGGTGGAACAGGGAGCTAAAATTAAACAACTTTAATATATCATTGGGCAGCTAGGTGGTACAGTGGAGAAAGTACCATGTCTAGAGTCAGGAAGATCTGAGTTCAAATCTGACTTGAGATACTTCCTAGCTGTGTGACTCTGGGCAAGTCACTTCACCCTGTTTATCAGTTTCCTCAACTGTAAAATTAAATGGAGAAGGAAATAGCGAAATACTCCATCCAGTGTCTCTGCCAAGAAAACCCCAAATGGGGTCATGAAAAGTGAGGTATGACTGAATAACAGTATTATAACACTCACTGTTGACTGCTAGATGGTATTTCCATGGCAATGCCAGGCTTCACATGCCTTATCTCAATGATAGTGAACCTTTTACATGTCATCTTATAGCACTTAAAACCCCAATCTCTTCCTGTGAATGATTCTTCTAATTACTATAATAGTGAATATAATTTTTGAGAGTTACAAATAACATTTCCCCCATATATTAATTTATATAATTTGATCTTATTGTAGCCCTTAAAGAAGAAAGTTTAAATTAAAAAAAAACCCCATCTTTCCCTTTCCCCTCTATTTCTTATTCACCTTTTCATGTTTCTCTTGATCTTTGTGTTTGGATATCAAACTTTCCACTTAGTTCTGGTCTTTTCTTTACAAATACTTGAAAATCTATTTTGTTGAATGCTCATACTTTCCCCTGGAAATACATAGTCAGTTTTGATGGATAGGTGATCCTTGGTTGAAGACCCAATTCTCTTGCCTTTCTGAAGTTCCAAGCCTTGTGGTCCTTTAGTGTGGAAGTTGCCAGGTCTTGTGTGATTCTGATTGGTTCTCCTTGGTATAAGAATTGTCTCTTTTTGGCTTCTTGTAGAATTTTCTCCTTAGCTTGAAAGCTCTTGAATTTGGCAATTACATTCCTGGGAGTTGTCTTTTGAGGATTTAGTGTAGAGGGTGTTCTATGATCTCTTTCAATGTCTATTTTTCCTCCTTGTTCAAGAACATCAGGGTAGTTTTCTTGGATGATTTCTTGTAGTATGATGTCAATATTTCTGTTTATTTCTGACTTTTTCAGGTAGACCAATGATTCTCAAATTGTCTCTCCTTGCTCTGTTTTCCTGATCTGTCATCTTCTCAGTGAGATATTTTATGCCAGTCTTTTGACTTTGTTTTATTAATTCTTGCTGTTTTGCAAGATCATTGTCTTCCAGTTGCCTAATTCTGGTCTTTAAAGATTGGTTTTCCTTTTCAGTTTGGTCTATCCTGCTTTTTGTGGTTTCTAGCTGTTTCTCCAATTGGGAGTTCTTGACCTCTAAACTGTTATTTTCTCTTTGAACTATTTCCCACTTTCTTTCCAGAAGGCTTCCATCTTTTTGAGAAGCTCCAATTTAAATTCTTCAAGAGCTTGTGGACAATTTCATTTTTTGGGAAGGTTTTGGGTTTATTTGAATTTCCTCCTCTATTTCTTCTGTAGCCTGGGTTTTTCCTCCATAAAAAATTTTCCAGGGTCAACCCCCTTCTTGTTTTTGTTTGTTTGTTTGTGCAGGGAGGTTGTTGCTCCTGGGCACAATTTGCTATCACTGTGGAGGTTTTTCCTTCCCTTTTTAGTCAGAAATCTGAGTGAGATGGGCAGGCTTTCTGTGTACGGAGTTAAGGAACAAGGATTTTGCCTGAGGCAAGCTCTTGAATCTCTACAGCTTTTGCTGTTTGCTGCCCTTCTCTGTGCTGTCTTCCTGTGAGCACCCACGGTCTATGCTCTTCAGCCTGCTGGAGTTTCAGGTGTAGCTGCTCTCAGGGGTAGATCTTTGGTGGTCTTAGTCAGCTCCCAAGGACCTAGAGATACCCCTTACTCACTCGCTGATTCTGGCGCATGCTGGCTCTGACTCTGGCTCTGTAGGTGAGGTGGGGTAGTGTAGATCAGCTCATGTTTTGGTGGGAGCTTTTTCACCTTATAGTGTGGAAATGCCCAAATCCCACATACCTTCCATGCTTCACCCTGCTGTAGAGTCCCTTCATTCTTATGAATTTTGTGTTTTTGGTCTTTTGAGGTAGTCTATATTGGGGAGTGCTGAGGAGAGGATGAGTCTTGCATCTATACTGCCACCATGTTTACCTGTAAGTCCCTGATGGTGAACCTTTTAGAAGTGTGGGTGAGGTGAGGAAATGTCCTCAGGCACAGGTAGAGAGGGGGAAGGAACAGTCCATCCCAGTGTCCCTCTGGCTTTCTAGTAACAAACTCTGTCAACCTTTGTGCTGGAGTGATGGCATTTGTGCCCACAGAGAGGGCTCTGAGTTTCCCCTCCAGTAAACGTGCCATAGGTTTGCCACCATGGCCTTATCTCATTGGTTCCTTATATAACTCCATGATGGAGGAAAGATGGTATATGGAATGTGCTCTGGCCTTTTTCTTCTTATTGGTATGCGGGACAGAGGACTGACAGTCAACTCAGAGGACCTGGGTCTGACTCATCTCTGTAACTTGGACAAATCCTTTCCTTTCACTGTGTTTCAGTTTTCTCAGCTATCAAATGAAGGATGACACTCCAAGGCCTCCAATTCCCCCTTTGAGCTCTCAATTCATGATCATATTAAATGTAAATAACAATAAATTTTTGTGTCATTCTCAAGCAGCTCCCTGTAGGCAAGGCAAATCCTGGTGATCAACAAGATCTGTCCTGCTGGGACAAGAGAATTGGGCTGTGACTTGGGGAGGTAACTGTGGAGTAGAAGGGGTGGAGGAGGAAAAAATGAGAACAGTGAATAGAAAGGAGGTGGCTTCCTCTTCTGGTGCCAAAAAAGAATAATTACCAATAATTACTGGCATTTATATAGGTTTTGAGTTTTGCAAAGGGCTTTATGGTCTCACAGCGATGAAATGGTGTTAGTCCAGTCAATTTCAATTCATTTTTAAAAGTATTTATTAAGTACCTACTGTGTGCTACTGGACTTAAATGACTTGGGAAAAGAAAGTGAGACTGTTGATTTTGCGCAACTCTACTTCACTTAAATCCAGTTTACCCATAAGTCAAAACATCACCCTGGGATGCCATTGGTCCTCTTCAAAAATGAAGGAAAAATAACAACTGTGTGCTAGAGATACTGGCATAAAGGAAAACCTCCTGTCCTCAAGAGGTTTACATTCTATAGGGAAGACAATATATATAAAGGAATTTGAAAAACAGATGAAAGAAAACACTAACCACCAGAGAATGTGGGAAAGGCCTGGCTGGAGCAAGAGGTGGTACCATGGCTGTGCTTTGTAGGAAGTAAGGATGATTCTCTCAGAGAGAGGGGAAGAATTTCATATAAGGAGAACTGTAAAGACCTCAAGGCTAGACTTGGAAGGACATGTCCCAGGAATATCTTGGTGACCCATCAGGTTGCCACAGAGTGTGTGTGTGATGTGGAAGAGTGGAAAATGAGGCAGAGAATGGTTACAACTGTACCTTGTAGTCACATGGAAAAACCTCAGCTTCTCAAACATCAACAAGTCTACACACACACACACACACACACACACACACACACACACACACACACACACACACCATGGGCTAGTTCAAAGGTTACCGAAAGAGAATCACAGTAATGCAAAGCTAAAGGAGACCTAAGCATCTATTCACTCCAACTCGAACCCAGGAAGAATTCCCACTACCAGTCATCCTCCTGCCTCTGCTTGTGGACCTCCAGGAAAATGGAGAAGCTGCTACCTACCAAGACACTCCATTGTACTTTAAAAGAATTCTATAATAATAAACATCATTAAGACGAGCCTTTCTGTCAACAAAGGGGAAGAGAGTATATATAAAACAGTGAATTTTTCTCTTAAAGAATATAATAAATTCAACATCAAACTTTCAAAACTGTTCTACTTGTCTCTTTCCTTCTGAACTTCTGTCTGTGCATTAAAATTCCAATAATGCTCTTTTCTTTTTCTTTCTCTTTGTCAACCCTATAGCTACTTTCTTTTCTTCTTCCTTCTTCCAAACTCAGAGAGAAAATAAGAAAAAGGAGGAGGAGGAGAGAAAATGAAAGAGGAAAAGGAGAGAGAAAGGGAGAAGAGAAAGAAAAGGAAAAGAGGGAAAGGAGAGAGAAAGAGAGAGAAGAGAGGGGGAAGAGAGAGAGAAGAGAGGACAAGAGGAGGGAGAGAGAGAGAGAAAAAGAGGGAGAGAGTCATTAGGAGTCATAATAAATATGCAGTCAAGTGAAGCAAATTCCCACAGTGACTGTGTTCAAAAACTATAAATTGCATTCTGTACCTTATATGTGTGTTTCCTCCTTTCTTCCTCTATTTTGCTTATGATGTCGTCTTTTCTAGGTGTGGTGAATCTATTTAGGGCTTCTCCTGCCGTATGGCATTCCATGTTGGCCCAATCATAACTTCTACCAGACTGCTTCTCAGTTTTCCCAACACTTTTTCTTGAACTCTTGGGGTTTCTTAAAAGTTAGGCTACATTGTTCATTTGTTTCTACATATTGTCAGTGTTCCACTGCTTGACTTCTCTGCTTCTTAAACAATTCCTGACAATTGCGATGATTATTGCTTTGCAGAATAGCTTGAGAGATCGATCGGGTAGCCAAGTGGATAGAGCGCAGGGTATGGAATCAGGAAGACCTGAATTGGCCTCAGACGCTTGCTAGCTCTCAAGCATGTGATTTAACCTCTATCTGCCTCTGTTTCCTTCTTTGTAAAATGGCATCTACCTCCTAGGGTGGTTAGGAGGAACAAATAAGATAACAATTGTAAAGTGTTTAGCACAATGCCTGGCACATAGTGTATGCCCTATAAATGTCAGCTGCTGTTATCACTATTATTATTCAGTGCAAGGCCTCTTTTCACTTTTTTCACTATGTCTTTTGACATTCTTAACATTATTATACAAATGAAAAGATATCATCTTCAACCTATTTGTGGAGGTGGAAGGTCCACAAGGATTACACTTTACATGTGTTTTCAGACTTTTTCAGTGTCATCAATCAGTTGTGTCCTGATTTTTTTCTTTTTTCCTTTATAAAAAAAGACAATCTGTCATATGTGGTGACTGACTGTCTGAGATGGGGAAGGGGAAGGCTACGTGAGATGTGATAGAGATGTAAGAAACAGAAAATATCAATAAAATTTTATTTAAAAAAAAACAATTCCCCAATCAACAAATGGGCAAGGGACGTGAACAGGCAGTTTTCAGTCAAAGAAATCAAAACTATTAATAAGCACATGAAAAAGTGCTCTAAATCTCTTATAATCAGAGAGATACAAATCAAAACAACTCTGAGGTATCACCTCACACCTAGCAGATGGGCTAACATGACAACAAAGGAAAGTAATGAATGCTGGAGGGGATGTGGCAAAGTAGGGACACTAATTCATTGCTGGTGGAGTTGTGAATTGATGCAACCATTCTAGAGGGCAATTTGGAACTATGCCCAAAGGGCGATAAAAGAATGTCTGCCCTTTGATCCAGCCATAGCACTACTGGGCTTGTACCCCAAAGAGATAATAAGGAAAAAGACTTGTATAAGAATATTCATAGCTGCATTGTTTGTGGTGGCAAAAAACTGGAAAATGAGGGGATGCCCTTCAATTGGGGAATGGCTGAACACATTGTGGTATCTGTTGGTGATGGAATATTATTGTGCCCAAAGGAATAATGAAATGGAGGGATTCCATGTGAACTGGGACGACCTCCAGGAAGTGATGAAGAGTAAGAGGAGCAGAACCAGGAGACCATTGTACACAGAGACTGATACACTGTGGCACAATCAAATGTACTGACTTCTCTACTGCAAAGCAATGACAGTCTAGAGGAACTTATGAGAAAGAAGCTCTCCATATCCAGAGAAAGAACTGTGAGAGCAGAAAAGCAGAAGAAAAACATAGGTTTGATCACATGGTTCAATGGGGATAGGATTGGGGTTTTGATATTAAAATATCACTCTACTGCAAGTACAAATAACATGGAAATAGGTTTTGAACAATGATACATGTATAGCCCAGTGGAATTGCTTGTCAGCTCAGGGAGAGGGGAAGGAAGACGGTTGGGAAAAATCATGAATCATGTAACCATGGAACAATATTCTAAATAATTTTTTAAATGAACATATGGAGGGAATCCAGAAGGATCCCATCTGTCCTTATTTTGTAAACATTTTAAACACTGAATTAATTTTTCTTTGAAGTTGATAGAATCCACTTGTTAATCTATGTGGTTCTTCATTTAAGAATTCTTCAATTTCTTTTGATGAAAGTTGGTTATTTAAAATCCTCTGTTAAATGAAGGAAATAGTTTCAGAAAAACATAGAAGGACTTCTATGAACTGATGCAAAATGAAGTGAACAGAACTAACAGAACAATTTATTTAGTAACAGCAATATTATAAAGACAATCAACTGAGAAAGACTTAGTAACGCTGATCAACACAATGACCCACCACAGTTGCAAATGACTCATATTGAAAAATGCTATCACCACCAAATCAAGAACTGATGGATTCAGAATGTAGATTGAAGCAGATTTTCTTTCTTTTTCTTTTCTGACATGACTAATAGGTAAATTGTTTTTATGACTTCATATTTGTAAGATGATGTATATTTCTTAATGGGGGTAGAAGATGACATGGAAAGGGAAAGAAACTCAAACTGAAAATTAAATTAAATTGAATGAAAAAAGAGGGTAACATTATTTTTCTTCTGTTAATTTTGCTACTTTGTATTTCTGAATATGTATCCATTTAACTCATCAGTTGTTGTTTGTTTATTTTTTAAATACACAGGCAAAATCATTTTTGGAAGGTTCCCTTATGTTATCTGATATGGTGAAATCTCCTTTTTAATTTTTTTTACTTAATTTGGTTTTCCACTTAAAAAAATAAACTACCTGTTTTACTGATCTCTTTTTTGAAAAAAAAAACTCTTAGTTTTATTTATCAATTCAAATCGTTATTTTATTTTGCTTTCAAAGTAAATGTAGTTTTGATGAAAGTAATATCTAATCCTTCTTTCAAAGGAGATTTTATATTAAATAGAATTCTTATTGAATTGGGGTCAGTAGAAGATAGGTAAAATATTTCCCACTTTTCTATTTTCTATTTTTCAGGTTTTTATGTCCCAACATATACTCCTTTTGCATAAAGGCACAATGTGAAACTGAGAAATATGTATTCTGAATTAAATTCCCATTTAGTAATTGCTGGAGAATACTCATATTTTACTTATCTAAAATTTTATTCCACTCCTTATCTTCCTTCTTGTTGATCTTATTAATGTGTCTAGGTTTGAAAGGAGTACATTGATGTCCCCTACTATTATAATTTTACTATTTCTCCCTGTATTTCTTTTATCTTTTTCTTTAAATACAGTGTATTATACCTTCACACATAATACTTATTGATTCAGTATGTATGCTAACTGTAAGCAGAGTATAGTTCCCTGTTTATGTCTTTCCATCTTATCTTTTTATTGCTACCTTCTCTGAGATGAAATTTAGCTGACGGCTGCCTGGAGGCTGCTCTGTCTCTGTCTCTTCCTTTGAATCTATGTAGCCTGTTATGTGGGTGTATAAAGGGGTGTATGGGGTGCTCAGGGAGGAGTAGTATCTCTGGTATGGAGGGCTTGCCCTCCTAGGGCAGCTCTCCAACCTCTGACCCCCACCTGACACCCAGCTCTCACTTGTGGCTCCCAGTAGCTGCTAGCATGCAGCAGCGGCCACACCCCGGGCAACGGCTTCGACAGGCCGGCTAAACCTTGTGAGGGTAGCCATCGGGTCGTTGACCCCTGGTGAACCAGGGCTTTGCTCACCCAGCATGTGAAGACTGCTTTGGCAGAACAGGTGGAAGAAACCAAGAAGGTTCAACGGCTGAGAGGGAGACACAGCAAAGCACTGTGGAGTGCTTAGGGCACAAAAGAAAACACGGCCATCCAATGCAGTTGAGGAAGTCTCCAGGTGTAACGACTTCGTGTCACTGGACTCAGGCTTCCAACGCCGAGAGAGGGGGACTGTCTCTGTGCATCAACTCTTCCACTTAAATCTCCTTCACGCACAAGTGTCTTTGTGCACACTCATCTACATCACAGATGAAAACGCACAAAGACAAACGTCATCCTCGGCTACCAAGAGACTACTACTACTACTAGCCTGTTATGTTCTTCACACTCTGGCTGGCTTCTACTTATAGAGATCCAGGTTTCTGGAAGTCTTCTGTAGTTCTGCATTTGGTGGAGGAATTTATAGCATTTTCTTTTGGGTATCCTTTATTTCTGTTCCTTCCAGGGCGTTTTTAGACCTATACTGAGGTGTTGGTGAAGGATCTGGACTCCCCTGGGTTCACCACCATCTTATCCCCAAGTCCTGCCCACGCCCTCCCTTTGGCACAGTTCCAATAATGAGGATTTTTCCTCTGATGTCATTCAGTTTAAATCTGCCTCTCCTATTTCCACCCACTGTATTTTGTTCTGACTTTAGGGACAAAACAAACAAACAGAAAACCCCTGAAGTCCAAATAAGTCTAATCCTTTTCCACAAGACAAGCTTTGACTCTGACCACATTAGTCCTCTCCTCTGAGTCTTCTCTTATGAGAAGATGTCAGCTATCCCCAATTTCTTCAACTGAGTGGATGAAAATGTATTAAACACTTACTGGTACCAGGCAGTCTGCTAAGGACTGGGGATATAAATATAAAAAACCCAATGCAACTCTTGTCCCCAAGAAGCATACATCCTAACAGGGGAAGACAGTACATATGGAAGATTGATGGCCAAGAAGAGAGGGATGGTTTTTTGCCAGTTATTGTTAGTGGATTCATAAGTCAGCTGAGAATGATGGTGCTGATAAGGCTTGAAGAACTTTTTCTTTTTAACTTTATCTGATAAACAACTAGCTAGGCAATGTTTTGCCTAGCAGAATACTGGTTTTTGCTTTCTCTCTTTTCTATTTCTCCCTAACTATTGTAATTCCCACTTAGAAAGTGAAATATTGTATACATCTGTAGTTAGACGGTTTTAGGGCTACATGATGTTAAATGATCAATGAAGACTAGTCTCCCCAATGACCATCGGGGGGATTGTAAAGATCAGATTTGGCTATCTCCTGATTATAACAATGAAGGTATTAGCTCTTCCTTTATTGGGGAGATTGAGTTGTAATCCCCAGTCTATTTTTAGATTTTAATCCCCAAAAGTGTTAACTCAGTATTTGAAGTAGATATACCCATTTTAACTACAAAAAGGTTTGAACTAACTACAAAAGGTGTGATATAACCAAAAAATGATATAATCTAACAAAAAAAAGGTGTGAACTAAAGAGTGGGCAGTCCTGGAGAGAGCATCTGCTGTGATTGGCAGACATGAAATTTAAGGGAGGTGACACAAGAGAAACAGATCTTTAAATAGAGGACCACAGAGGGCAGAAGATATATGAGATCAAAGAACTCTGACTCGAAGTTGGACTGGAGGATCAGTCCCTTGAGCTTGGAGTGAAACACAGTCACTCACAGGAGAGACTTAGAAGACAGATACTTGAGGAGAGACTGGAAGACAGAGCCTCTGACTTGGCTATGGAACTCAACCCTGGAAGAACTTGTGCAGGAGACCTCAGACTGCTTTCCTTGTAGATGGTCACTGTGGTGAGTGAAAGGCTGACTTAGTTTCCCTGCCTTTTTGAAGGTGTGAACCTCTGAGAAAGGCCCATCATCTTGAGACTCTTTTCCCTGATTAGGGCCTCAGAATTTCTACCTAGCTCAGAGGAAGACAGAGTTTCTCTCTCTCTCTCTCTCTCTCTCTCTCTCTCTCTCTCTCTCTCTCTCCACTCAGCCACCTCTGTAACATCTAATGAGCTGTGACTCAAAGGAAGCCAGAAGGTAGAAGTAAGGTCCAGAGGCATTTCAGCCACTGGGGAGATGCAGTAAAAATGTTAGAACTAGCGATGGAGGTCATGTTCAGAAAACAGCAAAGAAGCCAGGCTCATGGCATCTCCAACAACAGATGTGGGAAGGTAGGAAGGAGCCAGGGGCTAAATGGTTTTACAAACCAAACATGGGATTCTATATTTCATCTTGGAAATGTTATTGGATGGGGTAAGGGGGTGGCAAAGTGGTCAAATCAGACCTGCCCTTGAAAACCACTTTGACAACTGAATGGAGGATGGATTACAGTGAGGAGAGACCTGAGGCAGGTAGCCCCCCCCCCAAGCTACTACAGCAGTTCAGGTAAGGAGATGAGGGTCTTCACCAGGTGGGGGTGTAGCAGAGAAGAGAAGGGGGAGTACTCATGAGATGTTACAGAGGTGGCTGAGCATATTGAGAGCCAGGCCTAGAGATGGGAGGTCCTGGGTTCAAATCTGACCTCAGACACTTCCTAGCTGTGTGACTCTGGGCAAGTCATTCAACTCTCATTGCCTGGCCCTTACCGCTCTTCTGTCTTAGAGTCAATATCTAGTATTGATATGGTAGGAAGGGAGGAAGGGGCCAGATGGTAAAGGAGTTTACAAGCCAGACAATATTTTACACAGTATTGATTCTAAGACAGAAGGTAAAACTTTTAAAATAAACAAACAAATAAATGAAGGAAGGAAGGAATAAATAAATAAAAGAATAGAGATACTAAATGATCCATTCTTGTGCCTATTGATTATAAGGAGGGAATTTCTCTGCCTTCCAGCCACCAGTAATAGCAGCAGCCTCTGGGAGATATAAGCTTATCCAGATGTCGCTGGGCCTGGGGTTCTTGGGCTTCAGTTTCTGGGCTTTTTCCGACCTTCTGTTTGTTTTTCCAAGCATAGGTCAGTGACTAGAGGTCCTGAGAAATGGCCATTTTCAGCTTTCAGGATAATGCTCAGTCCGAGAGCCACTGAGTTCTAGACTCCGGTCTATCCTCTCCAAGAAAGGTTTCCTTAACGGACTCATCCCCAGGAAGAGGAGAGCCAACGAGATCACCCTGTAGCTCATGGGAGGAAAGCTGTGCCCGGGCTGGCAGGGACATCTGGGGCCCGGCCAGCCTTCCATGAGAACTGTCTTGAGTTGCTCAGATAGTTCAGGTCTGAGCTGGATCTGCAGTATCTGATCAGCCGTCCCACTGGGCCTTTTTGGCCTTCCAGGGGGCGCCTAATGAGGGTAATGGCCTGTTTCAGGGCTGAGGTTTCCTGCACTTACTTATTCATGGTTGGTTTGGAGTCCTTTGCATCTGATGAAGTTTCTGTGATAGAAGCTAGACACTTCTGCCCTCCATGTGATACCCACAGGGGATGGTGAACACCTTTGTGGGAGGGGATTCTATTACTCACACTGGGGGAGATCCTAGACATGAGTCACGCTGAAACTTTGCTTAGACATTTCTCTGCAGTTACCCTCTGGCTCAGAACAAAAGCAGAGAGAGAACTTGACCCCTTGGGAGTCAGTTCTCCAAAGTGCACTCGGGTTCATGTGAGCCCAGAGCCCCTTGAGGGGGGCCCCGGGTCATGGATGACATAAATCCAAAGTCATTTGTGGGGGCACCAGAAACTGGGGGAATCAGTGAAGGGAAATTTTAAAGGGCGAGTTGCTCCCATTTCTCAAATTGCCTTCCATGACCCCAATTCCCAGGAGGGTTGTGCACTCCGATTCACTGGACTCCCTGCCTTGGGCAAGGGTCACCAATGCAGCCCTAGTCTGCCACTTGGACAGTGTGGGGGTGGAGGTTCCCACTCTCCTGACCCATGACCTTTATCCAGTCCCTGCTCCCTGTGGTCTTTGTCAAGCCCCCTTCCCCCACCTCACTAACAGATAGCTATGGATGTCAGCCCTGGCCGTGTCCTCATTGGAACTTGGGTCTCTCTTCCTTCCTCCAACTTTCCAGAGAGCTGCCTGGCTCCAGGGTAGAATGAAGGCAGAAGGCTGGAGGCTTCTGGAGAGCCAGAGATTCCTTCTTAATGAGGGTTGCAGACTGGGGGCTCTGCTGCCTGCTTTTCTGGATGTGCTCGTCTAGTCCCAGAGTTCCATTGCTTTCAACTGAGTTGAAAAAGCAGCTAGCAAAGTGGCGAAGTCTTCTGTTTCTGGTGGGCGGCAGGGCCATGTTGTGGAGAGAATGCTCCATTTGGAATCACAGGTCCTCTTCCCAGTTCCAGATCTGCCTCTACCTCCCCTGGAGAAATCACTTGCTCTTTCTGGACATGTTTTCTCTCCTGCAGAATAGAGGTACCTGAACATTCTTGCTCTAAATCTAGGATCACATTCATCTATTCCTCCCTTTGCTGGAGAGGTGATGGCAAGAAAGGGGTATTGAATGTGGCATACACGGTCTGATGTAGTCTCCATACTGCTTGGTTTTGCTTAATCTTCCTGGAACCAGGAATAAGAGCAAAAACTGATACTAAAACTTTTAAAAATAAAAATTAAAGACTAATAACATCCAGAGTTGGGGGTAAGTGACTTCCCGAGGTTCACATATCTAGGAAGTGTCTGAGGCTAGATTTGAATCAGGGACCTCCTGTTTCTAGGCCTGGCTCTCAATCCACTGAGCCATCTAGTTAACCCCTATATTTATTGTAACTTGACTGTATAAAAACTCTAAGTTTATAAGTTTTCTAGACCGTAATGCTGAAAAGGTCTTGGGAATCAGATGACAGAGTAGGGCATGAAGCTTCCTTGTCTTCTTACTACCCCCCACAAACAACCAAAAATAACTCCATAGAATCAATGCTAAAAGTGGCAAAAATCAGACAGGAGTCAGGAGTGAAGCTGAGTAGCTAGGGACAGCTATGGAGGAAGGATGGTCTCAGTCCCATTCCATAGGACCTGGGAGCAGGAACAGAGCAAACAGAGTGAAACCAACAAGGAATCCCCTGGAGCCAGGCATGGCAACCTCACCTTGTTTGCTGAGCGCCTGAGCTTCATCCCAAAGGATACCACTAGAATCCCAATCTGCAGGTTAAAGGCCCTGAGCTTGGCTGTGTCTTCTGAGCCCTTGGCTTGGGAGATCCCTACTGACCTACAGCTGGGGATTGAGGGAGTAAATGCCATAGAGTCTATGGTACTAATCCCTAAGGACAGGAACTCAAACCTCACTGCTAACAAGTGAGGGACTTTGGAGGTCTGAGGAACCAGATTCCTGTTCTATCCCAGGCTATTGACAGTAGGAGAGGAAGAGCATGGAAGGAGCACACACAGGTGAGTGTGGGTACTGAGGGACGGAGCCCATTAGTTGTGGTCACTCTCAGGGGAATGAATGGAGTCCCTGGCTGCTGCCACAGGGGAGACAGACTGACTGCTTGGAGTTACAGTAACAGAAATGCCCATGAGCTTCTGGTTGGAGCACCTGAGGTCAATCATAGACAGGGGTTTGAGTGAAGGACCAGGGTACATCTAACCCTGAACTATAAAAATAGGAATAACTAATAGGACCCAGGGAAAAAACCAAACATACATGCACAAATATTGAAGCCTGAAGTAGTATATTAACAGACTAGGAACCCAGGGACTCCAGCAAAAAGCCAACAATTAAATCTATTGGCCTGGCCATTAAAACTTTATAAACAAACAAATAATGAGCAAGCAAAGGAGAAAGAACCCAACTATTAATAGCTATTATGGGGACAGAGAAGAGCTCGGTTGAAACACAGAGGACAGTGAAGTAAAAACACCTACTTCAGAAACAGTAAAAAAATACAATAAATGGCCACAAGCTCAAGAAGAACTTTTGGAAGAACTTTAAAAAGACTTTAAAAAAGGCTTCAAAGACCAAATGAGAGAAGTTGAAGAAAAAATTAGGAAAAAATAAGAACAATGTAAGAAAATCAAGAAAATTATGAAAAAAAAGACCACCAAAATAGAAAAAGAGATCTGGACAGTCACAGAGTTAAGAAGTAGAACTAGACAAAAGAAAGCTAAAGATTTCCTAAGACAACAAGAAATAATAAAGCAAAATCAAAAGAATGAAGTAAAAGAAGAGAATATGAAACATCTTATCACAAAAACAACTGACCTGGAAAATAAATCAAAGAGAGACAATATAAGAATAGCCAGATTCCCATAAAATTACACTAAAAAAAGGAGACACCACACTCCAAGAAAAGAACAAGGAATATTGCCCAGAAATTCTAGAATCAGAATATAAAATAGAAATGGAAAGAGTCCATTGATCAGTACTTGAGAACCAAATATGAAAATGCACAGGAACATCATTGCTAAGTTCCATAGCTCCCAGACTAAGGAGAAAACAGTATAAACAACATGAAAAAAAAATAATACTGTGGAGCCACAGTCAGAATAACACAAGACTTAGCAGTCACAACATTAAAAGAATGTAGGACATGGAGCAAAAGAACAGAGTTTACAACCAAGAATACATAACAGCTAAGATGAGCATAATTATAAAAGGTAAAATGTGGATATTTAATTAACTAAGGGAATTTTAACTATTTCTGAGGGAAAACCAAGAAGTTGACAGAAAATATGATCTATAAGAAACCTACAAAAGTTGGAAAAGACTAATCATAAGCAACCCAGGAGGTCAAAGTGTTTGATTCCTGTATAGAAAAATGTTATCTATGACTCCTGGGAATGGCATCATTACCTGGATATGTTGAAGTGGTGCGTATGGCTGGAAGACCCGAGGTTGAAGTGAATTGAAGTATACCAGGCATATAAGCATGGTTGATGTATTGATATTGTATTCCACGCCTCCTCTGTTCGAGTAAGGTCATTAACATAGCGCTCGGAATTTTGCACGGAGCAAACTCATTTGCAAAGCACAGGTTAGATTTACCCCGCCTCTTTGTTGGCATCATTACCAATTCAACCAATGTTAAACACCTATGCTATGTTGCGTATTCATTGAACACCTCCCAATCCACACCTGAATAAAGGCGAAGGAGCTGGCACTATTCCCTCTCTTGATCCTCTGGATTCCTGCTGCCTCGGGGTCTCTCTTCCTATGTCTCCCTATCTCTATCTAGGAAGTCTTACTTCCACGTGTTCTCTTACTTCTCATATTTTCCTTTAATTATTTTACAAAGGAAAACATCATAAGGAGCAAGCGCCGCTCCCCATATCAACTAACTTGTCTGTGAGTCTTCATTTATCACCCATTTTCCTCAGACTCCCTTCTCCTTCCCAAGTCATAACCCACAAAGGAAAATCTTTATATAACAACCGCTGGCCAGATTGTTATATGAATGTAATGGAATAAGTCAAAACAGCAGTGGAATAGATCAGGAAGAGGGAGGATAGAGTAATTCTCTCATCTGGTGGAGTAATGAGTGAAGGAGCTGCTACAGAGAAAGGGAGGAGGACATGGAGGACTGGTGGTAGTACTAGAACCCTACTCTCATCACACATGAGATAAAAAGAGAACAATATACACAGTCAGAAGGATCAAAATCTTAATGTACAGAGAAACATGAAGGAAGGGAGATGGGACAAGGGAGGGACTGGGAGTCCCCTTGGGGGACTGAGGGGAGAAGAGAAGGAAAGGTGGGTTAAGAGAAAGAATGGCAAGTACATATCAAGAAGCAGGGAGGCAAGGTGAGGGGATAAGGGAAAGACTCGGGGTAAGATAGTGGAGAGATGTTTAGAATTAAACTCACTTCAAGAAATAGGAAGACATAGCTGTGGAGATAACGAAGGGATTTTTGGAAAGGCAGGTAGCACAGGAATTAAAAGGGAAGGGAGAAGCGGGGGACAAGGGAGAGACCTTTGGAAAGGTGGGCCAATATGGAACCAGGAGGACAAGGGGAGAGGATGAAGGAGAGTTTTGGGGAAGGAAGGGGTATTAGTCAAAGGAAATTGGACATCTGAGAAAGGATATGGCAGAAAGAAAAGGGGGACAAACAGTGAGGAGGAATGGCATAGATGTAAATACCATAGTTAACAATTACAACATTAAGTGTAAATGTGATGAATTCACCAATGGGAAGAAAATCAATAGAAGAAAGGATCACAAACCAGGACCTGACAATGTGTTGTTTTTAAGAAACACACTGAAAATGATAGACATATATAATGAAGTGAGGAGCTGGAGCAGAGTGTACTTAGCTGATTCCAAGAAGGCAGGGGTAGTAGCCATGATTGCTGACAGAGATGGGGATAAAATGGACAAAACTGGAAGTGATGAGCAGGGTAGCTATATTGTATTGGAGGATATTTTGGATAATGAAGCATTATTCATATTGGACCTGTTTGAACCAAGGGTATAGCATCCAGATTTTTAAAGAAAAAATGAAGTGAGATATAGATGGAAATAGATAACAAAATAAGAATAGTGGGGGATTTTAATTTTCACATTTCAGAACTAGATAATCTAACCAAAAAGTAAATAAGAAAGAATTTATGGAGATGAATAGCTTAGATAAATTAAATGATAAATATCTGGAGATCCTCCTCCACCTGCATGAGTCTAGTGGTAGATCAAAGCTTAAGTATACAAATAACCCAAATATAGTTTCTGGTGGGTAAGCAATGGTTTAGAGAACTATACCTATTCTGTGAACTATACCTATTCTTTAAAACTCATCATATAATGGAGGTAATCCTGAATTCGTGAGGAGTTGTGGCATTGGATAAAAAGTTCCATTGGGTATGATCAAACTGGAAAGAATTGATTTTGGAAAGAGTATGGTCCTGGCAACAGATTGTACCTGCTGCCTAAGGACCAATCTAGTTAAATATGGCCCAGATAATGAATGTTAACTGAGAAGCAGATGGGTTAAGATTATCAAATTAAATGCTGATAGGAACATGGAGTAACAGGCCTAATATTGCATTGCTAGAACTAGATTGTTTTTTAGAAAATGAGATGGACACTCTAATGCAAATATTATCAACATAGCAATGGGTTCAAATCAAGAAAACATGTAATGCCCAGTGGATTTATGTGTCGGCTATGGGGGGGTGGGGGGGAGGAAAAGAAAATGATCTATGTCTTTAACGAATAATGCTTGGAAATGATCAAATAAAATATAAAAAGAAAAAAAGAAAAAGAAAGAAAAAAAGAAAATGAGATGGAAATACAAATTAAAAGTTGTAAACTCATACTCATTGCCCTAGGGATCCCATTACTAGGATTTGGCCCTAAGGGCATTGCCCCAAAGGTAAAAGCTGTGTATATATGAAAATGCTCATGGAAATTTTGTAATAACAAAATCACACAAATGCAATGATTGAGAGAAATGGCTAAATGGATTATGATATTGGAAGAATGTAATCAATTGTTATTAGAAGTGACAAATATTTGAAATATTAAGAAAAAAGGAAAATATATGAGGAGATAGAAAGATAAGTAAAGGGAACAAGAATAATATATACTATGGATACATAAAAAAAAATACCAGCCACAAACGCAAGAGAAAAAAGTACCCAAATAAAATATATCCAAAGGGAACCCAGAAGCAGAGGATGTTGATATTAGCACACACATGTAATTTATATAGTATTAAACAAATTGTAAACAATGTGGAGTTTGTGGTTTTGCACATAATTTTTTAGTGCATTTGTTTATTTAAATGTTTTTGGTGGTGGTAGTCATGGTTACTAAGTACGGAATAAATTTTTTTTAAAAGAATCAATTACTTTAAACCCTTCATTAAAAAAAAATATTTTAATTGTTTTCCATGATTACATTATTTTTGTTGTCTCCCTCTCCTCTTTGTTCCCCCTTCCGGGAGTTGACAAGCAGTTTCACTGGTTTATACATATATATTATCTTCTCATTTCTACTCCCACAGTTCTTTCTCTGAATGTGGAGAGCATTTTTCTCCCAAGTCTCTCAGAGTTGTCCTGGATCACTGCAGTGCTTTTAGTAGCAAAGTCAATTGCATTTGATCATCCCACAATGTTTCAGTTACTGTGTATAGTGTTATTCTGTAAACCCCTCTTTCTATCCAGGGGCAGCAGCCTTGTCCAAGGTCTTAAGGGGAGTAAGTGCCAATACCTACATGACACAGTGGATAAAGCACTGGACCTGGAGACAGGAAAACTCCTCTTCCTGAGTTCAAATCTGGCCTTGGACTCTTACTGGATGGGTGACCCTGGGCAACTCACTTAACCCTGTTAGTCTCAGTTTCCTCATCTATAAAATGAGCTGGATCAATAAATGGAAAACCAGCCCAATAGCTTTACCAGGAAAACCTCAAATGCAGACAAAGTCAGACATATCTGAAACAGTAACACATTTGATAGAAGGTAAAGGTTTAAAAATCAAATCAAATCAATACCAAGTATCATTTCCAAGGCAGAAAAGAGATAAAGGCTAGGCAATTGGGGTTAAGTGATTTGCCCAGGGGTCACACAGCTAGGAAGTGTCTGAGGTCAGATTTGAACCCAGGACCTTCCATATAGGCCTGCCTCTCTGTCCACTGAGCCACCTAGATGCCCCAAATCATTTTTCCATAGTAGTCCTTTTGTGAAAGAAACTTGAACAATAACAAAAGGAAGAAAGAAAAGTGATTTGGTCCAGATTCAGACTCCATCCGTTATTTCTCTGGAGGCAAATGGCATTTTTCATCCTGAGTCCTTTAGGATCGTCTTGGATCATTGTATTGTGGAGGGTAGTTAAGTCATTCCCAGTATTCTGGTTCTGCTCACTTCCCTCTACACTAGTTCCTGTAAAACTTTCCAGGTTTTCCTGGAAGGATCCTGACCCTGATTTCTTATAGCACGATAGTATTCTATTCCAATCCTATGGCACAATTTACTCCACCACTGCCCAATTAACAGGTCTGCCTTCACTTTCCAATTCTTTGGCACCACAAAAAGAGCTGTTTCGGGACTTTTTTTTACCTCTTTGGGATACAGACCTAGCTAGTAATGGTATCGGACAAGCTCATATCTTTTACTGATACAGGAAAAGCCCTTGATCGCCTTACTCGTGTTGCTATCTGTAGACAAGAACGTCCAAGTTGTGCTTCTGGGAGTAGAGATGGGTGTTCTCTGAATTGTCCAGTCTTTCACCCAGGCTGGGACTGATGGGAATGTGGTTTAGTTTCCTCACCCTGGGACAGATACCCTGCAGCGAAGTGATGTCCTTAATGCCCTGAGAAAGTGGCCATGTTTATTACTCTAGTAGACCACACAGTAGGAATTTCTTCAATGCCTGTTGAATAATTCTGCACTCAGTATCAGTTCCAGGGCAGAAGAGCAGTAAGGGATTTGTGGTTAACCCTAGGCAACTACTGGGGTTAAGTAACCTGCCTAGTCATATGACTAGAAAGTTTCTGAGACCACATTTGAACCCAGCACCTCCTGTCTCCAGCCCTGGCTCTCCATCCACTGAACTATCTATCTGCCCCTCTGTTGTCCCTTCTTCATCCTTCTTCCCACCTTGTTGGAGGCAGGCCAATCCCAATAATAATGGCCCCTCAGCTTCCATTTCTAACTTGATGTCACTCCGAGGTCATCATCTCCACAGTGTGGACCAGTATTTGTTGAGCTCCTCTCATGACAGAGCACTTCCCCAAGTAACAGGGACAACAAGTAACAAGAGGGTGGGCAGAGCTCCAGCAAAGATGGTTTCAAGTTGATTGGAGGTAAAACTTCTTAGAAATTAAAGTTGTTCAAATTAGAATGAGCTGCCTTGGGAGGGAGTAAGGACCCGTCAATAAAGGTCTTCAAATGGGCAAATATATTTGGGAATGTTGTAGGAGAGATGCTTGGTCAAGTACATGGGAGATCCACTGAGAACTCTTCTAGTGCAGAGATTCTCAGA
Source organism: Monodelphis domestica (assembly GCF_027887165.1). Classification (NCBI taxonomy): domain Eukaryota; kingdom Metazoa; phylum Chordata; class Mammalia; order Didelphimorphia; family Didelphidae; genus Monodelphis; species Monodelphis domestica. Next base: position 3,721,522 of record NC_077232.1, read on the forward strand.
TTTCTGGGGTTGTTAATATGGTCATCAACTCCTCAGAATCATTTTATGAGACTCTTTCTTGAAGATGGTTCACCCCAATTTCCCTTTCTCTAAAAGAGGCAGACAGAATTTGCTATCTCCTAGCTAGGTGTCCATGGAGTCATTTTCTTAGTGCTTCCCAGACTTCTCCTCCCTCCTCTCTCCTCTTCCTTCTCCTCTGACATTCCTAATCACTTCCTCTTCCACCTCCATCTCTTCCTCTATCACCACCATCCTCTTCTGTCCTTTTCCTTCTCCACGTTCTACTTCTTCATTCTTCGCTATCCTTTCCAATATCTCATTTCAATTCTCCTCCTCCTCCTTCCTCTTCTTCTTCTTCCTCTTCTTTCCTCCTCTCCCACCTCTCCTCTGCTTTTCTTCCTCCTCTTCTTCCTTTTCTTCTCCATCATTTTTATCATGATGATCTTTTGCTCCTTTCTCTTCTTCAGTCACCTTCTCTCTGTCCCTCTTTCCTTCACATCATTTTCTTCTTTTTCCAACTCTTCTTCCTCCAACAGCTCCTCTTCCATCTCTTTTCCATCTCCTCATTTTCTTCTCCTCTATCTGACTTCCCCCCACCTCTTCCTCCTCTTTTTTTTAAACCTTCTGTCTTAGTATCAATTCTAAAACAGAAGAGCAGTAAGAGCTAGGTAATTGGGGTTAAGTGACTTGCCCAAGGTTATACAGCTAGGAAGTCTCTGAATTCAAATTCGAACCCATGTCCTCCAGACTCCGGGATCTGTCCATTGTGCTACCTAGCTGTCCCTCTTCCCCTTCTTTTCTTTTTTCCCTCATTCCTGTTTTGTTCCTCTTCCTTCCCTTCCTCCATGACCATCATCTTCTCCAGACCTTTTCTCTTCCTTCCCCATCTTCTCCTTCTTTGTCCTTCTCCCCCATCATTTTTAGCATCTTTTCCTCTTCTTCCTTTTCTTCCTTAATCATCATTATCATCATGTTTTCCTCCATCTTCTCTTCCCATTTCTTCCTTCCTCCTCCTCATTTTCTGCCTCCTGCTTCTTCTCCTCCATTTTCTCCTCTCCTCCTCCTCCTCCTCCTCCTCCTCCTCCTCCTCCTCTCTATTCTCTTCCTCCTTTAATTGTTTTTAATCCTGTACTCGCTGCTGCTACAAAGTCCCAGACTTTGCCCTCCCCCGAGTGCTTTCAGGCATTTTTCAGAGTTGCTTTGTCCTTATTCAGGGCTATGAATCAAGAGAAAGGTGGAAGGGCACATGGCCTGGCTGGACCGGAAGAGGCTGGGGAGCCAGCCAGCCTTTTATGTTTATCTCAGCTGCGCGTTCTTGTCATGTCACTAAAGGCTCACATTCACTCCTTCCATAAAAATGTTCAGTTCTCTCTGAAACTCATTAAAGCCTCCTGACTTCCATAGCCCGCTCTTGGCAAACGCTCCTTTGTTTGCTGCTCTGGTTGGACCCCCTCCATGGGAATGGCGGTGGGGGGAGAGCCACAGGCTGAGGAGGGGGATCCTTCCACTCTCCTTTTGGTTCAATATCCGGGCCTCCCTGAGCATGGCTGTGCCCCTGGGGCTCACCTCCACGAGATCCCTCCCATGCCCCAAACTTCCCACCCACCTCAGAAGAAATCCTGGGCCCTGCACCCTCTTCTCCGAGCCATTCATCCTTCCTGTCTGCACTTTCAGAAATTTAATCCTGGCCCATGTCCTGACCCAAGAAAGTCGCAGAAGAGGGGAGGGAATAAGCTCCTTATATAGCATTTACTAGGTGCCAGGCTCGATGCTTAGCCCTTTTATAATTATTATCTCATTTTATCCTCACAAAAACCCTGAGAGGGAGCTGCTAATAGTATCCCCACAATACAGATGAGGAAACTAAGGTAAAAAGTGACCTGGCCAGGATCACACCGCAAATAAGAGTCTGAGGTCAAATTTGAACTCAAGTCCTTCCATGTTTGTGCACTGCAGGGCCCCTGGCGCTCCAGCCAAGAGATTCATAGTTCTGCAGAATCCCAGCTGGTTCTTTGCACCCATCCTCTCAGCTGATCCTCATTGCACCCCTGGGTGCTGCTTAGGCAGGGATTCTCATCTTTATTTTCCAGGCGAGGGAACCAAGGAGGTCCAGAGAGGGTGCCCTGCTTGCCTTGGGTCTCATGACTTCTTAACACCAATTCCCATTACTCCAGCCCATGCAGGTCAGGAAAGCACTTTTCTTACCCAAACCAGTGAAGAGAGTGGTGCAAGTATGGTGATTCCCATTTTTCATCTGGATAAACTGAGACAACGTGAGAGACACATGGATCACCCGCTCAGAACCCTGGTCTTTCTTGATCCCCAGTCCCACGTCTCCACCACTCTTCTGCCCTGAGCCCTGGTGCCTCCCCTCTGGGACCTCTGTCCTCATGGGCTGGGGGCAGAAGGAGGCTCCACTCCTCTGATCTGCGGGTGGCTTCCCAGTGAGAGAGTGGCCCTGAGTGCACGCAGCTCCTCTGCCCTGGCCCTGCTGGCTCCCTCCCAACAGCTTTATAGAAGCTCCCGCTTTGCTAAAAGCCAAGACGGCTCTTTTCTCCTCACATTCAGCAGGACGGCACATTTACGGCCTTCTCTGTCGCCCAACACCACTTGGCTGGCCTGCACTGGCCGCTCCACGTGAACCACTTTGTGACTTGGCATCTTGGCTCATGTGGCCGGTTGTGGGCGGGCCGGGCCCATCATGCATTGCCTCATTGCGGTCCCTCTTCTGCCCCAAGGGTGTGCCCTCTCGTTATTGACTCGGTTGCCTGGACACCTGCTCTAGAAAGAATAAACGGGGGCTCGTCCGACCTCGTAGTCTGCCAGCTCCTTTCCTCTGGAACCCAGAGGAGGAGGAGGGCTCAGGGTTTCCATTGTGGCACCAGCAGCAGGCCCCGGGCTTATCCCAGGATCCCACCTTGGCCCCACCCTGGAGGCAGCTGCAGGATGGAATGAGCACACCACATCCTTGCTGTGTCACCTTCAGCACTTCCTCCTGCCGATGAATCACCTTCTCTGGAAGCCGCTCAGTGAGGCCTGAGCATGCAGGGGAACCACCCGAGGCTGAGCTGGGCAGGTTGTGGCTGCCCCGGAGCCCAGAGGTCCTGGCCTTCCCCTGGCTTCTCTCATGTTGACTGCTCCACACTAAGCAGTCGGGGCCTTCGGACCTCTGAAGGCCGGGATCCCCTTCCTTCCCCTCAGCTGATTCACTGAGGCACGTGTGGCAAAGTCTCCATTCGACATCAGTCTGCCCGAGTGTGTGTGTGTGTGTGTGTGTGTGTGTGTGTGTGTGTGTGTGTGTGTGTGTATGTGTGTGTTTAATGCAGAAGCAATGGAGACCACTATGCCCATTCACAGAGGTAATCATTTACATCTTAACAATTTCACACTATTGTTGAATGTGGGGGACAGTACAATCTCCTTTAACCTCTCTTTGTCTCACCCCCTCTCCCTTTCTCTGTCTGTCTCTCTGTTTGTCTGTCTCTCTCTGTGTGTCTGTTTCTGTCTCTCTGTCTCTTTCTGTCTCTCTCTCTATCCCTCTCTCTCCCTCTATCTCTCTCCCTCTTGCTATCTCTCCCCCTCTCCCTGTCTCTCTCGCTCTGTCTCTCCTTCTCTCTGTCTCTTTCCCTTTCCTTCTTTCTCTGTCTCTGTGTGTATTTCTCTCTGTCTCTGTCTCTCTGTCTATCTCTCTGTCTCTCTGTCTATCTCTCTGTCTCTCTGTGTATTTCTCTCTGTCTGTCTCTCCCCCTCTCCCTCTTTCTCTGTCTATCTCTCTGTCTCTTTGTGTGTATCTCCCTCTGTCTCTGTCTGTCTCTCTGTCTCTCTCTCCCTCTCCCTCCCTCCCTCTGTCTCTCCCCCTCTCCTTCTTTCTCTGTCTGTCTCTCTGTCTCTCCCTCTCTGTCTCCTCCTCCCTCCCTCTTTTCTCCTGAGAAGATGGCCTGGTCCAGCCTGTAAAGTGAGGGCAGGGGACAGATCATTCCCATTGTGTAAATAGTCTGAGTGATGGATGCAGGCTCAGATCACTGTGAAATGGTTCGTGTCAGAACCCTCCTGTGCACTCCCAGGAGAAGATCTTAGCACTCCCATCTCACACTGAAGGAGGCCCTGGACTGTCTCTGACACGTTGGGTGGCTTCAAGAGGTCAGCAGCTCTCATTCGCTATAAACACGTCTCCATTTACTTGACTCCTGAGGCCCCGATGGAGGAGAGCATCAACTCAAACTCGGTGAAATTTGTCCTTATTTTATTGTTGTCTTTTGCTTTTCCATCCCCTTCCTTGTTGAATGTAGCACCCCTGCAATCAAATGGGGGATCCCCCATAATACAGACTAGTAGAAAACAAATTAAAATAATAATAAGCAATAACAAGCCAGTCTAGCAAAATGAAACCATTGAATGAGCCCACAATCCACGTAGCAGTTTGCACTCACAGTTCACCACCTCTTCAAGGATAGAGGTGAAGTGCATTCAAGTATCTCCCTCTTTTTTTAACCTTTACTTTCCATCTCAGAATCCATCCTATGTACTTGTTCCAAGGCAGAAGAGTGGTAAAGGCCAGGCAATGAGGGTTAAAGGACTTGCCCAGGGTCACACAGACAGGAAGGGGCTGAGGTCAAATTTAAATCCAGAAAGATGAGGCTTTCTGACTCCAGGCTGGGGGCTCTAACCACTGCACCACCCTTTGCTCCCCCAATCCCATATACTGATGTGAGTTTTAAAATTAATATTCAATAAATTATATTTTAAAAGTTTTATTAATAAGAACTAGGGCAAAATAACTGCCTGACTTCAGCCTTGTCACAAGTCCAAGAGAGAGGGTGGAGTTCCTGCCACTTAAATACAATCACACAAAATGTGGGGATGAAGGAAAATGGAAATTTGGGAAATACTAAGGGACTTCTGGGGGATGAAGTCCAAAGGCTCAAAATCTCCATTTATACATATTTTAAAAAATATCTTAAACCATAGGTTTTTCACAAGGAGGGCAGTTAGTTCCAAATCAGTAGATTCAAAATCAGTTTTGGGGAATAAGCCTGATTTTCCCCCTTCTTTCTCTTGACCTAAAACACCAAGGAGAAGCATTGTTTTCCTCTCATATGCAAATACACTATTGTTTTTCCCTCAAAGTTTTACTTCTTTCTGTTTACTATTTAAACAAACCCCATTCAGCCTCTTTCAGGAAAAATGCTATTGCAAAGTATGCTTGAAACTCTGAAATAACAGTTTGAGTTGGTAGAGCTGAAAAGTACAGTTTGGATCTGCTTAATTCTTTTCCTGGGAATTTTTATTTTCATTGGAGATTTCCCACTTTATTTCCTTCTTCTCAAGAATATGCCACAAGCTAGACTGCTTATGCTACAAACCAACCTGAAATATCTTGACAAAGTCCTAAAAGTCCCAATTGCTCTCAACATGCAGAGTCGAGATTTTGCCCTGTGCTTCTATGAGGAAATTCAGACCTCTGACAAATAAAATCTAAATGGATAATAAATATGGGGGGAAGGGGAAGGAAATTTTAAGAGATCTGGAAGCTTATTGCTAACTATTTTGAGTTTATTCTCCTCCTATAATAGTGAACAAATCTATTGGGATTGGTGAAAAGGATTTTTTCTGCCTGTCTGCACCTTCTCATTGGTTTATATTATTGTATTTACTGATTACTTTAAGGCTTAATTTTTTTTAAGTTTATCTGTTTTAATTTAATCAATATATTTCAGTTATACTGAATCATTTTAAGCTACTATGTTTTGCCTATATTGATCTTTAATTTGTACCTTTACCTCTGCTGAAGAACAAAATATCACTGTATAAGCCCATGAACATCTTGCCTAAAACTCTTGTCACTAGATTCATTGGAGATCACATGGTGCCTTTGCTAATTGTCACATAGGTGATGATGGATGGATTTCAACAAAGCTGGTTAAATTGTGTGCGACCTCTGGAGAATTTAATGAGCTAAGAATTTAAATGCTAATTCTAAGGGGTATTCAGAAATAATTTTAGTAACTAGTATTTTCTGAATGGATGATTTTTTAATATTTATATATATTATAAAGAATGTTGCATTAAAGGTAGAGAAACAAAGAAATGTTCCTACCAAGGTGTTTCTATGAATCAGGAAGCTGAAAAAAAAGAGCTCCTGCAAAACTCTTCATTTTAATTTACTTCCAGCAGAACAATCTAGATTTCTTGATGATGTTCTAGGCCCAAATAAGTTTAACTTTGTTTAAAAATATATTTGCCAAGGTTGAAAGATTTGCTACATCTGTAAAAATTGTGACAAATATCCATTACTTCATAGTAGTTTTTTTTCTGTCATACAGTAACTTATGTGAAATATGATAGTAAGTTTGTTTGCTATTGTAATTAACCAGGCTATTGTGAATTTTGGGGACTTTGGTACTTTGAATGTGTGTTATCTACTGTATTACTGTATTATGGTTTTATTCTGAAAATCATTTTATACTCACACATGGCTGATCCAGTATATCATTGATTTTAAGCTATATATTTTTTATTTTTAAAACTTTAAAAAAATCTTTGATTTTTTTATTGCATGTGCAATATAGTATCTGAGTTTTATTTTCTCTCTCCTTTTTGTATTTGAAGCGTATGTCAACAGTGTTGAGAAGATTTTTCTTTAATTTTTTACTTTGCAGTAATATGAGTTTTAAATAAATTTGTTCTAATATTAATGCATACCCCAAAAGCTTTAGACTATAAAAATGATGCCACTGAATGCTTAAAAAAATATGGGACTTTGCTTAATGATTCTGTCTGATTCCAGGACAAGAGAATACAAAAAGAGCCTTTGCACAGATACAAAAAGAGCCTTTGCACAGTGCCAAAGAAGCACAAAACTAAACTGCATAGTGCCAGTCGAGCACAAGGTCAAAGAGACCAACCAATCCAGATGGGATTGACGAAAATTTTGAGACAAGACAAGAGGACTTGAACTTGTTTGGGGTTCAAGGTTGTGGCTGTTTAACATGTGTTAAAGGCAGGTCTTCCTTGTCCTACATTCTACCAAGTATCTCAAATTTGGTTCCCATTTGCTGCTGAAATCCAGTCCCTTTTCTGTCTTTCATAGTGTGGCAAACTTTCTAGTCCTGACTACTGATTGGGTAGTGCACAATTTCTTAATTGGGCCCTGATTCAAGGACCTGTTATAGGTTTGTTTTTCCTTTATTTAGATTTTTTTAGACATAAGACTTACATTTTGTATTTCATCCACAAGTCATTTTTTTCTTTTATCTGGATTTTTTCATGTTTTTGATTTTCTTTTGCAAATTCATTCATATACCTCATAACTCAGCCATGTATCCCTGAGTGATCCCCATGTTTGTTATTATTCACCTCAGGGGGGCCAAGTTATTGTTGTGAACTTTGATTTAAATTTGAGCAATTTTAGGCTAAGAAACTTGCTACCTCCCAGAATCCAGAAGGCGCCATGAAGATAGATGCCTGCAGAGACCACATGCTGCACCACAAGATCCACAGTGAACTTTGGGATGTGAATTGAACTATGGGGTGGGGGAGTTGAAATGCCTTTTTTTTTAATGTATACTCGTATGCCAAAGGGCACTGCCCTCAAATTGGCTTTTTGTCAACCTAGTAATCATTGGTTTTGTTCTCTTTTTATCTACAAATTATTACAATTTTAAAGTTGATTATGTTTCCATCATCCTTGGGGAAACTAGTTTCCCAATAGGATCACAGGGAGATATGTATAAATGGAGATTTTGAGCCTTTGGATTTCATCACCCAGAAATTCCTTAGTATTTCCCAAAATTCCATTTTCCTGCATCCCCATGTTTTCTCTCTTGGACCTGTGACCGGGCTGAAGTCAGGCAGTTCTTTTGCTTTAGCTATTATTAATAAAACTTTATAAAATTTCTAAATTTATAAAATTAATAAAACTTTATAAAATACAATACTTAGTTATTAATTTTAAAACCCACACTGAGCCTTTCTTAACTTCAACTTTGGGTGGTACCTCTTAGGAGACAGCCACAGTATAGGGCTATTCATCATTTAGCCTAGAGAACAGGTGAGTAACAAGGTGAAAACTGGGCTATAAGAATATTAATTTGGCATCTGTGTGGAGGATAAACTAAGGAGGGAAGAGAATTGAGGCAGAGAGATTTAGGGAGGAAGTCTAGCACAGTGATAAAAAAAAAACCCAACACTGACTCTGTTTTCAGATGACTTGGGTTCAAATTTTGCCTTTTATGATTCTTATCTGGATGATCTTGGGTAAGTCATTTGGTAAGTTACTGTAACTTTCCCCTAAGTGCTATTTCCTCACCTAGGGAATTGTACTAGGTGGCCTTTGAGTGTCCTTCTAATCCTAGAAATCTAACAATCGTTTTTTTAAAAGCCTCAAGATGACTGTAGGCAAATTCTTTTCTCCCTCAAAGCTCAGTTTCCCCATCTGGAAGATGAGGGAATTGAGTGAGATAGCCTCAAAAGTCCCCTCTTACTCTAGTTCTGAGGATCCTCTGACATCCTGTGAGCTGATGAGTCTATGGGAACTGGGGAATATGGTACTGTGTGAAACAATGGACAGAGAAAATAGGAGAGAACTCTGGGAATCCCTCTGGGAAATATTAGCCAGGGCACTGCTTCCTTACTCCTGTCCTGCAGGTCTGTGAAGTCAAAAGCCAGGATGTGAGAAATCAGAGAAGAATGAGCCAAGGGAGTGAGGGCATTCCTGGTGGTGCTCAAAGGAAACCAAAGGCAAAAAAAAAATAAAGCCTGCTATCTCCAGGCCATGTGTGAACTTTCCTGGGGCTCCCCCTACAATGAAAACCCTCTCTTGGGGAACTCCCTCCAGCTCTGCCATGTTGATCACTTCCTTCTGGGACTATCTTCCATTTGTACTCTCTTAAAGAATGTATACAGAGTGGCTAGGTAGCACAGTGGATAGATTACTGGGCTTAGTTCAAATCTGACCTCAGACTCTTACTAGCTGTGTGACTGTGGGTAAGTCACTTCATCTCTTTGCCTCACTTTCCTTATCTATAAAAATGAGCTAGAAAAGGAAATGGCCAACCACTGCAGTATCTTTAATGAGAAGACCCCAAATGGAGTCATGAAGTATTGGACACTAGTGTTGCCTGTCGTCTCCTTCAATGAACTGTGAGCTCCTTGAGGGCATGAACTATCTTTTGCTTTTTTCCTTCTCCCAAGCACTTAGCACAGTACCTGGCATACATCTGGTGCTTAATCAATGCTTGGTGACTAAAATCACTTCAGATGATATAAAATATTTAGGAATGTATCTGCTAAGGCAAACACGGGAACTATATGAACACAACCTCAAAAGACTTCTCACACAATTAAAACGGATCTAAATAATTATGAAAGTATTTATTGCTCAGGGGTATGATGAGCTAATATAATAAAAATGACCATCTTATGCAAATTAATCTTCTTATTCAGTGCTATCCCTGTCAAACTACCAAATTTTTTTTATAGAATTAGAAAATATATGACAAAGTTCATCTGGGAAGAACAAAAGATCAAGAATATGAAGGGAAATAATGAAAAAAATGTGAAGGATGGGGGCCTTGCAGTACCAGATCTGAAACAGAAAATAAAGCAGTGGTCATCCAAGCAGTCTGGTACTGGCTAAGAGACAGAAGGGAGGATCGGTGAAATAGACTAGGGGTAAATGACCTCAGTAAGCTAGTGTTTGATAAACCCAAAAACCCCAATTTTGGGACAAGAACTCACTATTTGACAAAAACTGCTGGGAAAATTGGCAAACAGTACCGGAAAGATTGTGTTTGGATCGACACCTCACACCCTATACCCAGATACATTCAGAATGGGCA
>NC_077232.1:3736360-3756360 GCF_027887165.1 Monodelphis domestica
AAAATTGGGGCAGAGTCAGAGGAGAGGAAGTGGAGACAACAGGAACAGACAGTTGTTGTTTTTTCTGGGAGTTTGGCTAAGGTCCCTGAAGATAGCTTGAGGACAGGGTAGAGGCAAGTCGGAGTTTTGTTTTGTTTTCCAGATGAGAGAAACCTGGCTGTGTTTATAGGCATCCAGCAATGAGCCAGAACTAGAGAGGGAGATACTGAAGATTAAGGAATGGCTTTCTGGAAGTGGTGACTTCTCCTCAAAGGCAGAAAACTATCCCCAGTCAATGGCCACTCACTTATTTCAAGCTCAGTTTTCCCCAAAACATGGTACGAAAAAGCCCAAAGCCGCTGTCTTCTCCTGACCCCCCAGATTCTTCTTGCTACCTGCTTCCTCTTTCCTCTGGCTGGGGAAATGGCTCTAAGAGCTCCAGAGAGAAGCCCATCACAGTCCACAGTCCAGAGAAACCCTCCAGCCTTCCCTCAGGCAGGGCTTTTACCCATAAGGCCCGCGGAGGAGCCCAGCATTATCTCTTGCCCCTGTAATGCTCACACTCAGAGCTGTGTTCTCATCATCCAGAAGGAAGAGGGTGGTGTAGATGCAGCTGCCCTCCGCTGAAGAAAGGGTCCACCCCAACTCTTCGCACCCCAGGAAGGATCAAGCACAACAAATGGATTTCAACGTTGAGGTGAGGAAAGGGATATGAGCGCTTGCCCTGTCTGCTTCCCAGAGCTGTACAAACCCATAAGCATTTTGGGAAGTCCCTACTATGTGCTCAGCTAAAAGCTGGGCATATAAAAAGAGAACCCAAACAGTCTTCTCCCTCCAGGAGCTTACAAACTGATGAGAGACAATCCCCATAGAATCAGTGATTTGGGGAGTTGGCCCTAATGGCACCCAAGGGTGAAGGAATCCCCACCATCTGATCATTCAGCCTGTTTCCAAATCTGCAAGGAAGGGGAAGCCGCTGTCCCTGGGGACAATCTCCGGTTAGTTATTTCCATTCTGTTGTTTCTCCTTTGATAATTCTTGGTGTCAAGAGCAGATACCCGAGAGACCAGGGTTCAAGTCCTACCTCAGACATTTCCCAGTTCCACAACCCTTGGCTAAGGCACTTTTCCTCTCCAAGCCTGGAGGCAGCTCATTCCACTGGCAGAAAGTAAATCTCATGTTTCTGAAGAGTCAGAAAAGAAGCATCTTGCCTGACACCGCGCCCCCCCCTTCAGCTTTGTGAGGGAAACCCTCCATTCCTCATTTGGTAGGTGAAAAAGCTGAGGCATCCAAAGAGGAGCCAACTTGTGTGGGCTCCCCAAGCCAGCCAGTGTCAGGAACAGGATTTGAATTCAGGTCCTCTGGAGTCCAGACTGACCATCCCATCACTGTTTCCCAACAAGGGTAGGGTGTTTCCTGGTGTTTCTTGGTGTTTCCAGGGGCAGGACAGTAAAAGCTTACTTAATACCTCTGAAGATCCATTGTCCCTGCTCAATCAGCACCTAGCTGGGCCATTCCATAGAAGGGAGCTTGGGGAGCTCAGGACATCCCAGGTTGGGTTATAAAGGGAGGGGGCTAAGTCCTGGCCCTGGAATCTCATTGTTCTGTGGAATTACCAGGTGAGGAAACTCCCTTTAACCAGTGTGTATCAGTCTCTTCTTTACACTTCTCTGAGAGACCCTAAGAGGGGGAAGTGACTTGCCCAGGGGCACCCAGTCAGGGACTTAAACCCTGGTTTCCCTGGTCACGAGGCAGCTCTCTAGCTAGTACCTCGTGCTGCTGGTAAAACTTGGCAGGGAAGACCACAGAGGTCTCTGGATCGCCACATTCCCCAAGCTGAAGCCGGGTTCAGCGAGGGTCTTTCATCCTGTCGTGGGAATTCTTTCCATTGGCATCCCAGCTGCCCTGGGCGGCCAAGAAATCCTAGCAAAATGCACAGATCTCCAGGGCTTTCCTCTGGTCAGAGCATCTTTGCAGGGTCGCAGCACTGGGCTCAGGATCTCTCAGAACCAAAAAGCCACTGAGTCTCCGGGGAAAGTCAGGCAAGCCTTAGAGCGAAGTCAGCTTCTTGTTGTTAGGAAGCTTTTCCTTATGTGAGAGTCTCCCTGAAACCTTCTCCCAGCACCCCAGTATCCTTTTGGCTCCGCCCACGAGGGCTAACTAGAGCCATTATGGCCCCATCTTCTCTGGGCTGCTGAGCCAGCTCTCTCCATCCTTGATCAGCTTCTGCCCCCTGCTGGAAGAGGGAAGGCCGATTGCATCTGCCCCTCCCCTGTGGGCCCTCCATTCTGTCCTTCCCTCTGGGGCTCACTGAGAGAAGATGGACACACAGACAAAAGCCAAGTCCCAGGACTCTGAAGAAGAACCAAAAGTCTTTTCTCAAATACAAGAGAAATAGAGGAAATGGGCATCATTTGGAGGGGAAGGAAGACACAGGGTGGTGCCTTCATCATCAGAGCAAGCCAACAGCCCCTGCCTTGTTTTAGCAAAGATAGCCTGGCCCTTGGGAGTGACAGGGGGGCTGGGAAAAGTGGGCTGGGTTTGAGAGCAGAGGATGTGGGTTCAAATCTAGATTCTGCCACTTACGACTTGTGTGACTTGAATCAAGTGCTTTCTGCTTCTTAAGCTTCAATTCCTTTCTCCGTAAAATGATGATCCCTGGATTCCCTTCCAGTCCTGAAGGCCTGTGTCCCTCCCATCCCTGTCCTTTTCTGTTCTGTGATCTAAGGACTGTGTGGATAGAATTTTGCTCCCCAGGGACTCTCTCTCCCAGCATCCCACTTATGTATCTGCATTACGTACTAACATAGGGAAGATACAAGTTTTGTGTAGCTCTGCCCACTCTCTTTTTGCCCCTGATTACGGCAGGGAAAGCTGGCTTTGCTCAGGCTTTTATTTTTGTCCTTTTATTTCTTCTGCTTCAAGTGATTATTAAGAAATCTTATAAAGTATGATACTTGGTGTTCCTGGATATTGATAGAATTCTTACGGGACTGTACCAACTGTTGTGGTCTATGTTCTAAGGTTCCTTCAAGTTCCATGTGACTCTAAATGTCTTCAAATTAAAAGCTCCCCATGACCTCATCCAGTGATCCTCTTATTACACTTTCTCTATTGTATAGACTCAGTTTCGCAGGTTGCTCCTCTTCATCACAGGAGCCAGTTCCCATTCCTGTCTTGAAGAGGCCCCCAGCCTTGGAGAGACGGAAGGGAATAGGTGAGGAGGAGCTTTTCCAGTAACTAAGGAAATCTCAAGATATATTTTGCATGCTGTCCCATGAGCCTGGCAGCTCCCAGAAAACATGTGTCCAAATGTAAGCAGAATGAATAAGGGAAAAGGTTTTTTAAAAGAAGAGAAGAAAGAAGCCCATTTGTCTCCAGCTGGACTGCCTCTCTGCACCTCACTTCTTCATCTGCAAAGTGCAGTGGTCTGATGCGATGACCTCTATGGCCCCAACCCACCCCAAATCTCTTATAGTTCACCCAAATGGCTTTGGAACTGGTTGAATTGACTGACCCAAAGCCTAGGCATCATGGCATGCCACACAGATAAGATTCCCGCCTCTGGGCTGGTTAACAGCATCATCATCATCATCATCATCATCATTATTTCTCCCAATCATTTTTATTCCATTGCAATATCCCACAGAAAGACAGTAAGGCTCTCCTTCAGAAAGGCCCTTTGTTAGGAAAGTAATGAATGCTGAAGGGGATGTGACAAAGTTGGGACACTAATACATTGCTGGTGGAGTTGTGAATTGATCAACCATTCTGGAGGGCAATTTGGAACTATGCCCAAAGGGCGACAAAAGAATATCTACCCTTTGACCCAGCCATAGCACTGCTGGGTTTGTACCCCAAAGAGATAATAAGGAAAAAGACTTGTACAAGAATATTCATAGCTGCTCTCTTTGTGGTGGCAAAAAAATTGTAAAATCAGGGGATGCCCTTCAATTGGGGAATGGCTGAACAAATTGTGGTCTATGTTGGTGATGGAATACTATTGTGCTCAAAGGAATAATGAACTGGAGGGATTCCATGTGAACTGGAACGACCTCAAGGAATTGATGCAGAGCGAAAGGTGCAGAACCAGGAAAACATTGCACACAGAGACTGATACATTGTAGCACAATCGAATGTAATGGACTTCTCCATTAGTGGCAATGCAGTGATCCTGAACAACCCAGAGGGATAAAAAACACTATCCACATTCAGAGGAAGAACTGTGGGAGCAGAAACACAGAAGAAAAACAACTGCTTGATTACATGGGTCATGGGGATATGATTGGGCATGTAGACTCTAAAGGAACATCCTAGTGCAAACATCAACAACATGGAAATGGGTTCTGATCGAGGACACACATAACACCCAGTGGAATTGCACATCGGCTACGGGAAGGAGTGGGGGGAGGGGAGGGAGGGAAAGAACATGATTCTAGTAACCAAGAAAAAATGTTCTAAATTGACTAAATAAAATTAGAAGGAAAAAAAGGCCCTTTGTTGACTCTCTACTCAGAATGATCTTTTACTCATTCTAACATGAAAAGTGAAAGAAAGAATCACCAACAGCCCACTGGAATTTTGTTTCTTAATGGATACAGATGTCAAAACAGGACTACCTGGGTTATCACTTAGAGACAGGGTTCAGGTGGGTGGAAAGAGGGGGATTTTAGAAAAAGTGAAGGCCTGAGTGAGAAGTCATTAGTGTGAATGGTATTAATAAAATGTTCTTTTGGCAGCTCAGTGACTCAGGCCTAAAGATGGGAGGGTCCTGGGTTCCAATCTGGCCTCAGACCCTTCCTGGCTGTGTGATCCTGGGCAAGTCACTTAACTCTCTTTGCTTAGCTCTTACCACCCTTCTGCCTGGGAACCAACACAGTTTTGATTCTGACATGGAAGGCCAGGGTTTGGTTTGTTGTTTGGTGAGTCTGTTTTTTAAACAACCCTTCCCTGCTAGGTAATCAATGCTCATTGACTCAATGGTAGCCCCAGTGTACCCTTTCCTAGCCGGTCTGCATCTGAAGGCCCGCGTTCAGTTCTGGGCCCCACAGCTTGGGAAAGACGTTGCTACCCTGTAGAGTGGCGAGAGCGGGGCGTTGGATTCGGGACATCAGGAAAATCAAATGGGAAAACGGTGGATGTTTCTGGGCAGATGAGATCAGGACGGGGCCAGGTAAACACATGAACTGAATAAGCATCTGGAGGCTGTCAGGAGTCAGAGATTAATGTTTTAGGTGGCCATTGCCAAGAGGCAGATTCAAACGGGGCATCAGGAGAAACTTCTGAGTGACCAGAGCTGTCCCAGCATGGAAGGGCTGCCTCAGTGTGGAGGAGAAGCTAGATGGGAGTGTGTGGAGGGCCATCTTGCTCGGGGCTGGGGGGACTCCTCTCTGACGCCCCTTCCAACCCAGAGAGGACACAATCCTCTGATTTTCCTAAGAAGTATGCTTGGTGACAGGCCATCTACAGATAATCAAAATAGCTGAGATTACAGAGAACTTCCTTCCAGGCTTGGAAGAGGCATCAAGCTGTGACAAGCCACGGAGGAAGACGTTAGGTTTCGCCTCATCCTTACTGACAGATGAGGAAACTGAGGGATGCCAGGTGGCTTACACCAGTCAGTAATTGGCAGAAGTCCTGCAAACCTCAAGCCTAGTTGGCTTTATACTGTACCACACTGTGGCTGGAGCCTTGGCAAGGAGGCTTTGGCAACAGTGACCTGGGCCAGTGGAAGCCCCGTCTGATGAGGGAGGATGGGCCCAAGGATGCCAGCTGGTAGAGAAGGAAAGGTGGGAGCCACCTGCCACCGGTTTTTCCTTGGCACATTTTATCAGTCAGATATACTTCCTGGAGGGTGGGGAGCCATTGGGCAAGGGCATCAAGATAAGATTCGTGGAGATAAAAGCCAGGGCCCCTGGAGCGCCAGACTTTGCTCTTTACTTGGGTTTTTCTGCTCCTTGACTGGCAGAGAGAATTCAAACCCCAGTTGTGGGGGGCCTGAAACCCCCCACCTCTGCCTGCATCACTCAGGGGCCCAGCACAGCCAAAATGGGGCTAGAGGCAGCCAGTCCTGGCTGGGGGACCTTCAAGCTAGGGCCCTGCCTATTGACCTGCTGGAATTCCTCCTCACAGGGGTGGCCTCTTCAGGATTTTCTGAGCCACCATCAGGCACAGTGAGGCTGGCTCTGGCTGGCAGGCTTTGGGAGGGTCCAGAACAGGCCAGGGAGAAGCCTTTATTTTCTTAAGAAGAGAAGAAAATTCTCACAGGAAGACTAAGCAACTAATATTCAGGGAAGTCCATTTCCCTGGCCTGCAGCTCTTGACCCTTCTCTCATTCTGTCCTGTATTATACATTCCCTGGATACAAATTATCTCTACTACCTCCTGGGTCTTGGAAGGGTTGTGTTGTGTGGAGGTTAGAGACCTCATTGCTCCAAAGCTCCAGACTATTCTCTGACTTGGTTTGACAACCTCTTGGTGCCTCTAGCCAGTTCTCCAAGGCTTGGCGAAGGGAGTTGCCACACCAGGAACTCCTCGCCTAGATGGAATTGCAGGTCTGGGGCCAGCCCCAGATGCCTGGGAGTCTCCTGTGAGAAAATGCTGGGAAAAGATTCCCCAAAGTATCATTCTGGCTGCCATGTTTGGTCCATGCTAAGTGTGCAAAGCTCTCCTCTGCATTCTCTTGTACATGCAGAGATCTGTGTTCTGATCAGTTCATTGGATGGAATTCTGGGAGAGGCAACGGGGTGGTGTAGAGGGAAGTAGGCTTGGAGTTGAGAAGGCCTGGGTTCAAATCCCACCTCAGACTCTTAGTATCTTTGAGCCGTGGGCAGGTCATCTTGTCTGCCTCCATTCCTGAGGGAGGTGGGCTCACTGGGTTCTAGAGGCCCTTCGTGGGGACAGCGAGCCTCTTTGGTATTTTGGCCTGGGCGCGGGGCCCCGGGCTTCCTTCCTTTTCTTCTTGAAAATCGGGCACATCTCGTGGCCCCTGCCTGGCTCCAGAGGCTCTGGTGGGCACCAGCTGACCGCGGAATTTCTGGCTCCGGCCACGAGATGGCAGTGTTGGCTCACATTCTCACGCCGACCTCAGGGAGCAGGTGAGCGTCCAGCCGGGTCTTCTCCGGGACGCCAAGAGCATGCATGGTGGGCTCGGGATGGAAGCGGGAACGGCCAGCCTCCATGAAGCACCTGGTGTGCGCTCGGTGCCTCGGGCCAGGCCGTGGAGATCAAAGACAAAAGCGGCGCCCTTCGGCCTGGCCCCTCGGGCCTCGGGGCTCGCGCTTCCAGGGCTCTGTGTGGCCACGCGGGGGGGGGGGGGGGGGGGGTGCGGGGTGGAGGGGGGGGGACGGCGAGTTCCAGCTCCGAGGACCCTGGCAGGCGGAGGCCCTGGGCCCGAACCCTCGCTCTGCCGCTCACTCTGGCCTGGGCCGCTTGGAGCTCAGTAAGCCCGGCGGGGGCTTCTGAGTCCCGGCCCTGGGACACATCCATTAGACAACCCAACTGGAGCCGAGTCCAGACCTCTTCCTTCCCGGCTCTCTTGCTAGGGCCACGTGAGAATGGCACCAGGCACTTTTGCGCCTTCCAGGGTCTTCCAGTGCGCCCCCCCCCCCCCCCCCCGTCAGGGTCACGTGGGACCAGTGCGGGGGAGGGGGGACGGGTGGTTTCCGGTCACGCCCAACTCCGTGACCCCGTTTGGCTTCTTGGGAAGCTTTCAGCCTCTCCCGGAGGTCAGGAGGGCAGCTCACCTTCTCCAGCTCGCTTCCAGGAACCTTGCGGCTCACCCCATTTCCCCCTCACATGGGCCTGACCATCCGAGGGAGAGAGGAGCCTGTGGGCCGCGAGATGGAGCCCACCCCACCTCCATGGGCATCCTTGACACCAGGTGGCGCTCCTGTGGCCCAGTGGAAACCAGAGGAGGGGCCACGGCCCAGTTCCCATTTAATAGGAAGAAATGGCCCTCCCCAGAGGCAGAACACTTCCCTTTCCTGCCCTTGGCAGCGCTCTGCTCTGAACTTTCTCTGTTCGAGGCCCTGCTGGGTAGGACAACCCTCTACACACCGCCATTCTCCCAGAATGCATCGGTGACCATTTTGACATCCTCTGGATCGATTTTTTCTTTAATCCCTTCCCTTCAGTCTTAGAATCAATACTGGGTTTTAGTTCCAAGGCAGAAGATCGGTGAGCACCAAGCAATGAGGGTTTAGTGACTTGCCCAGGGTCACGCAGCCAGGAAGTACCCCAGGCCACATTTTAACCCATCAGGACCTTTCTCTAGGCCTGGCTCTCCATCCCCTTAGCCACCCAGCCACCCAACTAGGAGAGATTTTTAATCAATGCATTCTGGTTTGTTTCCTTCAGACTTGGATTCGAGGAGACTCTTGGCTGCTGGAAAGGTGCTGGTGCCATTCTAAGGTCTCTTTTAGGGTTAGCTTAGCAAGTGAGACCAACCCCTCTACCTGGACCAAGTGTCAGACAGGTTGGAGGAGCTCAAGCAGCCCCATTGCAGATGGCCCTAATTGAGGTACGGTATCCAAGATGGCGGAGGGACTCTACCCTGGGCAGACCCCAGCTGGATGAATGGGTTCAGTTCTGGACTGCCTTTCTCGAAAGGACGTTGGCCAGCTGGAGGCTCTGGAGAGGACAACCAGGATGGAAAAAGGGGCCTTGGGTTCATGTCACACAAGGATCAGTGGAAGGAATGGGAAAGAATCGCCTGGAAGAAAGAAGCCCTGGTGGGAGCAAGGGAGCTGCGGACGGGCTGGCATGTGGAGGAGGGATCAGCCTTGCCTGGCTTGACCTTAGAGGGTCAGACTGAAAACAATGGGTGGAGGCTTCAGAGAGGTAGACCGAGGCTGGATGTCAGGACAAACTTCCTAACCATGAGAGCTGACCTAGAGGAGACTGGGCTGCCTCAGGCCACAGAAGGGCATAAGATTAAAACATTGTCCTCCCTGGAGGCCTTCAGGCCGGCTGGACAACCACAAACCAAGGATTCTGTGAAAGCCATTTTTCTCCATCAGATTGTAAGCTTTCTTTTTAGCAGTTGTCTCTAGCATTTGGAATAGTGCCCAGCACACAGTAGGTGCAAAATATGTGTTGCTTGGACTGGATGACTCAGGGCTGGGTTAGAGCAGAGGCCCCTGGGCTCCCCTGAAACAATGTGACTTTGGGATCTTGTAGTACGGAGTCACCCCTGAGTACTGGCCCATCATCCCTTATGTTTGAAGAATCGGAGAAGGTGGACCCAGGCATCTTCAGCACCTTCCTTCCCTGGAATGATTCAAATGACGTTTGAGCCCTGGAAGAAGGGAATTGGTTTGATACCAGAGAATTCCTCCTCCCACACGCACACACTGTGTCCACAGAGACACACACCCACACATCACCCCCCCATGGCCCTTGGCGACTGCCCCTTCCATGTTCCACACCCCAAACTAGGTATGCTCAGCCCCCAGACCCTCCTGAGCCGCCGGCGCCTGGTGAAGTCTCTTCTTTTTTAAATGTTTTCCAGTCTTTCCAGTGACACAGAGAGACGATTTGGGGCATTTCAGGTTCTTAGGGAGCCTTCCTGACTCCCCGAGGGGATGAAGAGTGGGATACGGGCCATTCCCTGCTCTCCTGGAACACATATTTCCTTATTGCTCATGTCTGACAAGCCACCTGTGGCAGCTACAATAGAACGCAGTGAAGCTTCTCCCAGCGTCCCCAGTGGGCTCCAGCAAAGGACAGTTCCCGTGACTTCATGAGAGAGGTCGTGTCCCCCCTGCCTATGCCAGAGAGCTGCAGAGAATTCAGGGCAAGAAGACCCCAGGCTGCCCATTGCTGGGCCCGAAGCCCTGCTCCCCTGCCTCAGCACCACCATCTTGCTCCACTCGCACTCTTCTCGGAGGCCCTTTTGGCTTTGGCCAACAAGCCCCATCAGGCTGGAGTCTGGGGCCTTCCAGAGGAATGTCTCCTGGCTCAGTGGTGGGGCTGGGTCGATGCCAAGTTTCGAATTCCTGACATTCAAGGCTGGGTTCTTCACACCTTCACGTACACACACACCCTCCAAGCCTCCCTCCACCATGCTTCCGGGCAAAGTGCACCCACATTTTGAATGCAAAGTCATTCAAAGGGAAGGAGATGTTGTCTGATCATTAACCACTGCTCATCGATTGGCTCCCTCACATCTGGGGAAGAGGGGAAGCTAGCCATGGTAGCAGGTCACTGGGCTGGGGGTGGAGGAGGGGGTTCTGGCTACTCGCGAGCCTGCTAAGTTGCCATCTTGGGGCTCAGGAAGGCTCTCAGTTGGGGATCCATTCCCCAGGCGAGCTAGGCACCCTGCAAGACTACGTTCAAATCCCCAGACAGTTATTCGGGATTCACTGTGTGCAGGGAGGCCTCATGCTTAGGGCCGGGGAGACCAGCATGGCAGCTGAGTCTGTGATGCCCAGTGGAATAGCTTTCTCTGCAAACCTCAAAGTACAATGGTGGGAGCACGTATATGTATACACATGCATGTATAGGCTCTGTGTATACATGTGTGCATTTGTGCTGTGGGCAAGAACATGTGTGTGCCTATGTATATGTGCTCATGTTTGCGAGTGTGTGTATGTGAATATGCCATACCTCAACTGAATTGTAGGGTTGGATGAGCCCTCTGCATGTGCCCTGGATGCTGGCCTCTCCCCAGTTCTCCAGCAGCTTGGGCCCTCAGTTGTCCTTTCTGGCTGACGCTCAGTCTCACCAGGGTCCTTCATATATGCCCAGTTCTCTCGAACTAAAAAACATTAATAATCCTCTCTATGTTCTAGATCCCTCTCGCATTGTCTACACTCACTATGCCTCACAATTGTTATTTCATTTGATCCTCCTGACAACCATGGAAAGTAGGGACTGTTGTGATCCTCATTTTACAGATGAGGAAACTGAGGCAGGCAGTTTGTTTTCCTCCTCTCTTTCACACCTGAACTCTGAAATCTAGCTGCTAGCCTCATCATTATTAAATCCCAAATCATGAAAATTGATCTCTTCATGATCTCATCATCTCCAGACCCAATGGTCCTTCCTGACCTTCTGTCTGCTGAGTTTGGCACCGCTGACCACCCTTTTCCTTCCTGCATATCCCTTCTTGCTTGGGTTTTGGTAGCCTTGTTAGCTCTTAGGTTCTCCTCTTACCTCTCTGACCACTCCTTCTTGGCCATCTTTGCTGACTCATGGTGACCAAGACTCCTCCCTACGAGAACTCTTGCCAAAGTTCAGTCCTGGCCCTTCTTCTCTATCTGTTTCTGTCTGTCTCTCTCTTTGTCTCCCTCTCTCAGTCTTGATCTCTCTCTCTCTCCATCTCTCTGTCTCTGTCTCTGTCTCTCTCTCTCTCTTTATGTCTCTGTCTCACTTTTTCTCTCTCTCCCCTCATCACCTCCTACAAGTTCACTGCACGTCTCTATGCCAGTGATTCCCAGATCTAGATAACCAGGATGACCGAAGAGGGCTGAGCCTCGTTACTGCTTTAAAGCCAGAGATGAATCTGGCCTTACTCTCCAGGATGGTTGGATGGGGAATTGTGAGGAGGAGGTCGGGAAGTCCCAGGGATGATCTCATTCAGTACTCCTCTGATTCGAAAGTAGTAATAACAACATAATAGCTAACAGTTATGGCTGTGTTGGACATTGTACTAAGCACTTTACAATTGTTCACAGTTGATCTTCATGATAACCCTGGAAAGCAGGTTACGTTCAGCTAGGAGAATAGGAACAGAGCATGAGGCCTGTTGATGGCTCATCTCTTACTCTCACCAATCATGATTAGCCCACGTGCTTTTCTGATCACAAGTCTCCAGTGACATTCTCAACAGTCTTTCACTTGCACAGTTCTTCCTTTGAAATGTCCTGGAGCTGGCTTGTGCCAGTAAAGTATTCCTCCATTACTACTACTTTCTTCTTCTTCTTCTTCTTCTTCTTCTTCTTCTTCTTCTTCTTCTTCTTCTTCTTCTTCTTCTTCTTCTTCTTCTTCTTCTTCTTCTTCTTCTTCTTCTTCTTCTTCTTCTTCTTCTTCTTCTTCTTCTTCTTCTTCTTCTTCTTCTTCTTCTTCTTCTTCTTCTTCTTCTTCTTCTCTTCTTCTTCTTCTCTTTTCTTCTTCTTCTTCTTCTTCTTCTTCTTCTTCTTCTTCTTCTCATCTTCTTCTTATCTTCTTCTTCTCATCTTCTTCTTCTTCTTCTTCTCATCTTCTTCTTCTCATCATCTTCTTCTTATCTTCTTCTTCTTCATCTTCTTCTTAATTTTCTTCTTCTTCATCTTCATCATCATCTTCATCTTCTTCTCCTCCTCCTCCTTCTCCTTCTCCTCCTCCTTCTCCCTCTTCTCCTTCTCCTTCTGCCACAGTCTCCCAATTCTCTCTTCATCAGAACTTCTCCTTCTTTTACAAAAGAAACTTTGTCTTGTAAGCAATAAAAATAATCAAACAGATCTGGATGATGTTTGCAAATGTCCATCTCAACCTGGTCAGAGGTGCCATCACACCCAGATGGCTAAGGAAGGAAGCTGCCTAAGGCTTGTGGAGAAGACATTAAATACCCATTTAGCATCTGGGTGGGAGCATATTCATTCCTAGGTATGTGTCTCCCTTAGGGATCACTGTTAGGATTCTCAGGCTTAGAGGAACGTTTCAAGGTGGCCTTTCAAAGCTCATGTTCCAGGGAGAAATGCCATATGTGTGTCCTGAGCATTTCCAAGAGGCGTCTCTCCACTCAAGGCTTAGCTCCAGCGTGCAAATTGATCCTGACACTCTGTCATCGGCACCTCCAACTCAGGCCCAACTGGGGAAACACCCCCATGCACCAGTTGTGGGCTCATGCCATCTTCTGCTAAAGATAGCCAGAGTTCCTCCCTAGCGTTACAGGCTCATTAGAGGAGTGATGACAGGTTGTCAGAGGGGGGCCCTGAAGATCAGCCCCCAACTGCTACCGTCCACTGCCGCTGAGTTTGGTCAGCTGTCCCAACAACCGTCCCGAGGAACACAGGATCCACACTCCCCCACCCAGGATCAGCTCTCTCAGCCTAATGCCTGTCTCCAGAGGTGTTCCACCCAGCAAAGTCCTGGCTCACTCAAACCCTTTGGGACCATGGACTAAGGCACGAGAGACATTCTTTATTGCATTGTAGGAAGGCTTGGACTCATTCCCAAAGGAATGGGTTTAGTTTCCCAGAAACCTTTACCTCCATACATTCCTCACAGGCTGGTCTCTCGGATGCCGTGATGTAGGGAGAAAGACTACAAAACTAGAATTTTTAAGACAAACGAGAAAGGCTTTGTGGGACTGCTTTCCAAAAGAATAAAAGTAGGAGGTCTTACTCAACCTTCCATGGTCTCTATAAAGGGGTCATGGATGGGGCCAGCTGAGTGATGCATGAGGAGGGAATATGGCCCGCAGTAAATGGAAGTATTCCAGTTTTTTCTGAGTTGTGGGCTGGGTAGGCTTTGCCAGTCTTCCCTGACCAACCGTTCTCTTCACCCACACCTCACACTGACCCAAGTGATCCCAAGGCTCTATGCCCCTGGCCCACCCTACTCTGGGCTTTCAGGAAGGCACTCTCGAGCTGTCATTCTCTCATTAATAACCCTTACTATTAGACTTATGTTAGTCTCCTAGAAATGGATTTACTTTTTGGGTGTGTTATTTGCCTGGATACAGTTTTTCTCCCAAAGATTAGAAGCTCCCCGAGGGCAGGGATTATTTTATTTTTGTCTTTCTGTAACATCCACCAGGCCCAGGAAGGGTGAGGTGCTTCCATGAAGAACACTCCATGCTGTGTAGATAGAGGCAGCCATGATCCTTGATTGACTGAGATGTTGAACAAGGTGGAGAGACTTTGGAGAAGAGAAGTGAAGGAAATTAGAAAGAAGCTGGGGAGGGAGGCAAGGCTTGAATACATGAATGGCCAACAGAGCCAGAGACAAGTGGGCAAGGCTGGCCAAGTGGCATTTCCCATGATTCTCAATACCTGCTCCTGGAGTCTGCTAAAAATAGATTGTCCCGGTGACATTATTGTTTCGGGTTGAGCTGAGATTTTATCTCACTCCCTTGAGTTTAAGAGATCATTTACTATTGTGTATTCTATCATCTAATCTAATCTCTGTCACTTCCCTTATTTTGTTCACTCTTTGCCCAGACAAATGTGTTGTCTCAATATCCGGGATTGTTCGATAAGTAATCAGCATTTGGTGGAAGACAGCTGAGGTACTGGGGGGGAAGGGGGAGGGAGGGGGCAGAGAGTAGCCAGGGATGGCTCTCCGGATCCTTAGGAGGGAGCCACATACCCCTGAATCGTTGCTCCTCCCTCGTTTGAAAAGGGCCAGCACCAGCATGGGCTGTCTCCACCTGTGGCGAATTGGATTTCAAGGCAGAGGCAGAGTTGCCCAAAGCCATCACTCCTGGAGCACAGATGTGTGAAGTGAAATGGAGAACTATCGTTTTAGCCCAATGCCCCCTCCTGTCGATGGGACTGTCTGGCCAGCCTCGTCCGGCATCCCACCTGCTCCTCCTCTGGTGGGTTACTCCAAGGCTGGTGATTTTCCTTCTTCCCACTCTTCACAAAGGTGGAAATCCCATTCTCCTGGTCATGGGAGGGAACCTCCCTTCAAGGAGGGATTCCAGGCCAGCTGTCTCTTCATTTCCCAGCTGGCTTTGAACTCTTCCAGACTTGTCCATCAGGTCTCCAGAGCCAAGCCCTCCTTCCCCTAATTGTTCATTTCCTCTGTATATGGTCTTCCCCCATCAGACTATTTCTTTTAAAGGTAGAAACCAGGGGGCAGCTGTGTGGCTCAGTGGATTGAGAGCCAGGTCCAGAGATGGGAGGTCCTGGGTTTCAATCTGACCTCAGAGGCTTCCTAGCTGTGTGGCCCTGGGCAAGTCACTTGACCTCCATTGCCTAGCCCTTACCGCTCTTCTGTCTTGGTTCTAAGACAGAAGGTAAGGGTTTTTAGGAAGAAAAAGGCAGACCCCATCTTCCTTTTATATAGTTGTATCCTTGGCACATATTAAGTGCTTAATAAATGTTTATTTGATGGACTGACTGACAGATGGGGTGGGTAAGATCACAGAGCAGATTTTTATCTCTCCATGCAAAAGGCAAGCCCGTGGTAGCATGCCAGGCCTTCTCTACACTGCCTTGCTGTCCTTAGTATCTAGCCCAGAACCCCACCAACTTCAGGCGTTGTTGAGATGAGTTCAGGATCTGAGTTCCCCCTTTTGTCAGCTGGGTTTTATCTCAGAGGTCCCCTCTCTCTCTCTGAAACGCTATGGCTGAGGAAGTTTGCTTAGGATTGACTAGTCAGTGGATAAAGTGCCAGACCTGGAGTTGGGAGAAACTGGGCTGAAATCTGGCCTCAGGCCCTTCCTAGCTGTGTGACCCTGGGCAAGTCACTTAATCCCAATTGCCTAGTCTTTACTACTCTTCTGTCATGGAATGAATACTTAATAGCAATTTTTAAAGGATCTAATAGTCAGCCAAGATATTCTGTCAGCAGTCTATGTGGGTGGGTATTTTTAAGCCCTTACCATTGCTCCTAGAATTGATTCTAAGTATCAGAAGAGCAGCAAGGGGTAGGCAATGAGAGTTAAATGACTTGCCCAGGGTCACACAGCTAGGAAGTCAAATTTGAATTTTGTCTTAGGTCAAATTTGAATCCAAGACTTCCCATCTACAGACTGGCTCTCTATCCACTGAGCCATCCATCTGCCTCCAGCAGGTGAGCTTTTCAGGTTCAAAAGATGAAGAAGAGACATTCTGGTGCTGGAGGATATTTGTTATGAAACTCCTATTGGGACCCAAATGAGGATTCCCAAGATTCATAGTGTAATACAAGCTCTGGAGCTGCTATCCCAACTCTGCTTCGCACTGGCCAGTTGGGTCCCCAGAGGGCTCCTCCTCCCTCAGGATTCGAAGGGGAGCCTGAAGACATTAGACTTGTCTTTCTAATATTGTAAATCATGAGCCCCCACTGGTGTGCTAACCCTAAGATTTTAGCTTACTATCGATTAACCAGCCAGACTTAACAGCTTTTCACTTGGGTGGCATAATAAGGACAATCGAGGTGGAACAATGCCATCTGCCTTTCCTCGATGCCCCGACCACTCCTTGGCTCCTGATGCAGCCGTTGTTGCAAAGATGCTGAGAGACATTCTGCGGCACTCCAAGGTTTACGAGGTCCTCTCTGGGACAAGAGATTCTGGACTTGGAACAGAGAGAGAGAGAAGAGGGATGGCATGCCTGGCAGTATGGGTCAGCAGTGGTGCAGAAGTGTGGTGGGGTAGAGAAGGTAGAAGCTGAATTCTCAGGCTGAGGTCCTAGGGACAGAGCTGAGGCTCCAAGAGGAGGAGGAAGGTGACTGAGTGGGGAGACTTGGGACCGATTGGGGGTGTCACCCGAAGAGGACGGGAAGTGACCCAACCTTGGGAAGAGAGGAAATTGTCAAAGAAGACGTTGAGAGAAGTTGGCGGTTCCCTTGGCCCACAGTGCTCACAGCTGCCTTCTTGAGGAAGGAGGCCTTCCTCGGGCCCAACAGTCATTTTAGTTGGCCATGACAGTTTTCAAATGGTCCCAGATTGGGTCCCACGAGTGAATGGGGCTTCTCCAAACCATGAGCTCCCAGACGATGGCTTAAACTCATACAGATGAAGTAGGGAACGGGTACATGGGTGCCTTTTTTCATAGTGCTGGCCTGGAGTCACAAGAACTTGGGTTCAAATCCTCCCTGGGGTACTTGTCACTTGGGTGCCCTGCGCAGGAACTTAGCTGCTCCAAGCTGTAGGTGATCTCCTAGGATTTCTGTGTGCAGTTTGGTGGCGGGGTGAGGGGAGTATCTTTTAATGGATGGTGTCAGAGAAATTGTTTTCTATTTCATGCTATGAGCACGGTGGGAGGGGGAGATGAAGGAGCCATTGGTCCCCCACCAACACTGACCAGACCTACCTCAACATGGCCCCTGCTCTGGATGCAGGAGGATGAAAGGGAGAGGAAGCTGGATGGAGGGAAAGAAGGAGGGGATTAGGAGAGGACAGCCTCAGTTGGCAAATACTTATGAAAAGCAGACAAAGGCAGAAGGAAGGCAGGCTGCCCCCACAGAGCCAAGTGGGGCCCCAGTGCCGATGCTGCACCTGGATAGCCTTGGGGTGGCACTGCCCCTTGAGGAGGGCATTCCTTTGCCTCTCTAATCTTCATGGCGCAGCAAAGACCCCAACAAAGGCTCGGGCCACCCTTTGTCATTCTAAGTAGATGCCCCCCCCTTTCTCTGGGAGTGAGGGCTCCCTGCCTCAGGTTGTGACATGGTGCTGTGCCAGGCATCAAACGGGGCACTGCCCCTCCTCCTCCTCTCCCCAGCCTTTCACCACATGTGCGATCAAGCCCCAATAGTAGGGGGACCCACCGGGGAGACCAGGGTGTTTTAATGAGAGGAGACAATGAGCAGTTTGGGCTTCAGCCCAATGACAGGAGGTTAATTGTCCGACTGGCGCTACCCAATCAGTGCCCACGGTGATAATCATAGGGTGGGATCGGAGCTGCTCGGCTAATGGATTTTGGGGTGAATCGCACACTGCATCCTGCCGTAGATTGCTCTGCTAATGAATTCATGTGAAGACATTAAGTCCTCTCCCCTTCTCCCCACCCCAAAATCAAAGAACTAGTTCAGCTATTGAGCCTCCAGCAAGGAGGGGAGGATGCCGAGTTGTTGGATCTCAGTCAGCCCTACAGATTAGCAAAGGCTCATGGGGACCCGACCAGACAAATGGTGGACCGGCTCCAGGAGAGATCAGGAGGACCCCGAGATCTCTTGAGGGCCAGCTTGAGCGCAGCCAGTCTGTAGGGGTCTATGGTTTGGGCCACGGGTCAGAAAAGCTCGAAAATGGACGTCCTCCACCCCCTGCCCCCCCCCCCATCTGTCCCTCTGCTCCATGTTCTCTCCTCCTTTGGCTAAGGCATGGAAGCTGTCCACATAAGACTTGGGAGGAGGAGTATATTTAAAGGTTGTTCCTGCTGTGTTCTCAAGGCCTCGAAGAGTCGTCTTCCTTTTCCTTTGACCCCAACCCATCCTTCCGCATCCCTTCCCAGCCCAGGCCATCACCGACATCTGCAATCATCTCTTATGGCCCAGTGTCGATGCCACCTCTTCCATGAAGCCTCCTATGACCACCCCCTCAGGAAAGATCCCTCCCCTCCTTGAGCCTCCAATGCTACCTCACAGAATCACAGACTGAGGGATGGGATAGGAAGGGATGTCGGAGAACATGGAGCCCACTTTCCTCCCAGAACTGACCCCAGTGCTCCAGATGGGATATGAGCAGGGCGGAGGAGCACGCATCTATCCCTTCCCAAGGCCTGGAGACCCCGCTCCCTCCAAACTGTCCCCGGCCCCCTCAGATGTTTGGGGCTCATCCGAGTGCTTCCAGCCCCCTGGAGCCCTTGGGGTCTGGCAATGCCTTTATCAGCTGGAATTTGGGGAGATGATGTTTTTAAAGCCAAGCAAGACTCTCTCCATTTCGCCCTATTCACTTTCCCCTCACTCACCTATCACTTTGTATTTGGATTATTTGGGCAGGTACCATGTCCGGCCACTCGGCTTTGAGCCCTGAAAAGGCAGGGATTATGGGGCCTCGTTACTATCCTCTGTTAACAGCTGCTGATGCTTCATCACAGAGTGAAGGTGACCCAGACTTCTCAAGGTCCGTACGATGTAACGGATAGGGCACTGGCCTTGGAGTCAGGAAGCCCTGGGTTCAAATCCTACCTCAGTCACTTAGTAGCTCTGTGAGCCTGGGGAAATCAGCTCAGCTCTCTCTATGTCTCAACCTTGTGTTGGGTGGAATGAGGGTGTTGCTCCCTAATGCCCTTTTCTGCTTCCAAACTAAGCAGCTCCAGCAGCTTTCTCCCAGTTGCCATAGCTTTGCCCCTTGGCTGTGTACCCCCCGTGGACTGTGGACCTGTGCGTGGCTCATCCTCAGAGCACTAACCAGCAACTGAGGAATGTTTCTGGTTGTCCATGTGTTCTCAGAGCCCAGCCAAGGGCCAATATCAGGCCTTTACCCGGTGCTTGTCAATCGACTGATTCCTGGTTGGCTGGTTCTTTCATGGGTTTGGGGAGGGAGCTGACCAGTTCTTTGGGAGAGACGGTCAATCCTCTGACTTCCTCCAGGGGCCAGGTGGTGCCCCATAGTGCCTTGAGCCGCCATTTTTTCTGCCCCAACGGCATGACTTTCCTGGACTTTCTCATCTGACCTGCTTCCCTGGGGCCAGGCTGAGCCAGGCCCGTCTAAGGTGAATGGCGTGCAGGTAAGCTGAACCTCATCTACTTGTGTTGGCTGAATTGCTGTCTCCCGGAGCCGATAGCAGTTCAAAATAGTCCCACTTTGGCGGCGAGCCGGGGCCTGGGTTGGGGAGGTCACTCACAAGCTCGGAACGTCCAGACAGGAGAACCCCTTGGACAGGTTTGCCCAGAGGAAGAGGCTTGAGCTCAAATATTGACTTAGGAGGGAGGTGGTGCACAGTGGTAGAGAAGCCTAGACTTCTGAATGGGGAGAGTCTCCAGCTCCAAGAATCCATCCCTTCCTCACTACCGAAAGACAGACAGAGGCCTAGGGATGATGGGGGCTTGCTCAGGGCCCCGCTGAGCTCTGGGGCAAGACTGTGGCCAGAAAGAACACTGGCCTGGCTGTCAGGAGGCCTGGCTTCCAATCCTGACCCCCTGCTTACTAGCTAAGAGCATCACAACCGCTCTGAACCTCTGTCCTTACCTGTAAAGTAGATAATACGAGCACATCCCCCTCCTCAGCTCCTGGGGTTGTTGTGAGGATCAGATGAGGTAATGTTTGTAAAGCCCTTGGCTCAGTAAAGCCTGGCAAAAGGTAGGTGCTTCCTAAATGTGTTTCTTTCCTTCTTTCCTGGGTTTGAGGCCAGGCCATGAATGAAGAACTAGGGTATGGAATCAGCGCAGGAGACCAGGGCTCAAATTGTAGGTTGGGGCCTTTCTCACTGGACAGCCTTGGACAA